>NC_069507.1:252831971-253131971 GCF_027579735.1 Bombina bombina
CACACACATAAAATCATTCATGTACACACATAAACACACACACACATAAAATCATTCATGTACACACATAAACACACACATAAAATCCTTCATGTACACACATAAACACACACACACACACACACATAAAATCCTTCATGTACACACATAAACACACACACACACACACACACACATAAAATCCTTCATGTACACACATAAACACACACACACACACATAAAATCCTTCATGTACACACATAAACACACACACACACACATAAAATCCTTCATGTACACACATAAACACACACACACACATAAAATCCTTCATGTACACACATAAATACACACACACACACATAAAATCCTTCATGTACACACATAAACACACACACACACACATAAAATCCTTCATGTACACACATAAACACACACACACACACACATAAAATCCTTCATGTACACACATAAACACACACACACACACACACACACATAAAATCCTTCATGTACACACATAAATACACACACACATAAAATCCTTCATGTACACACATAAATACACACACACACACATAAAATCCTTCATGTACACACATAAACACACACACACACACACACATAAAATCCTTCATGTACACACATAAATACACACACACACACACATAAAATCCTTCATGTACACACATAAATACACACACACATAAAATCATTCATGTACACACATAAATACACACACACATAAAATCATTCATGTACACACATAAACACACACACACACATAAAATCCTTCATGTACACACATAAACACACACACACATAAAATCATTCATGTACACACATAAACACACACACACATAAAATCATTCATGTACACACATAAACATAAAATCATTCATGTACACACATAAACACACACACACACATAAAATCCTTCATGTACACACATAAACACACACACACACACACACACATAAAATCCTTCATTTACACACATAAACACACACACACACACACATAAAATCATTCATGTACACACATAAACACACACACACACATAAAATCATTCATGTACACACATAAACATAAAATCATTCATGTACACACATAAACACACACACACACATAAAATCCTTCATGTACACACATAAACACACACACACACACACACACACACACACACATAAAATCCTTCATGTACACACATAAACACACACACACACACATAAAATCATTCATGTACACACATAAACACACACACATAAAATCATGCATGTACACACATAAACACACACACACACATAAAATCCTTCATGTACACACACACACACACACACACACATAAAATCCTTCATGTACACACATAAACACACACACACACGCATAAAATCCTTCATGTACACACATAAACACACACACACAGATATATTTCAAGTGAATTATGAAGAACATATTTTGAAAAAGTTGGAATAACATATGCATTTATTTAATAAATATTTTTTAATGATGTTGCTACTAGTATAATTATATTTTATAGTTTTGTTATTAAATTACAGATTTGAATTATACACTAAATTATGGCAATACAATTAAATAAGTATGAAAGAGTGTTTGAGTTTAAACATTACTGGAAATTAGAAAATGCCCCAAAATCCCCCAAACATTTTTCTAACTATATATCAGATTTTTATTTTATCTAATCTTTTATTTATAAATCCATTTAACTGTCAAGTGGAATACTAAAGATTTCCAGCACTAGATCAATAGACAGACTGGTAGACAAATATGTAGATAGATAAATAAATAGATAGATGTTAGATAGATTATAGATAGAATGATAGATAGATAGTTATATTTTTATAAAATATATAAATATGTTTGCCTTCACACATAACCCACTAATTTGGCTGGTAATCAGAAGCAACTTAACCAAAAATTGAAGCATCTTTTTTTTCTTTTTGATATAACACTTTGTTTGGCTGTTAAACACTAAAACATGCTAATTATCTCACTGTGCTGTGCCAAACTAAAATTGTCTTATCGAATCATGACTTAATTTGATATGGAAAAATAGCTAAATATCTCATTTGCTTTCCAAACTCATGGAAATAACAAATTTCTCAACAAGCCGTCCTTATTAAACATACAATTTATGCAAATACGTGTGTGATAAATATTTAGTGCCACAAATAAAACCAACTGCTTTCTATCAGTGAAAACAAGGGATTGAGTAAAATCTCAATGACAAACTGTTCTGCTGCAGCTGCTGATGAAATGAGATTTAAATACCATTAATTGTCTTTGACTTCATTTGTTAAATAGATTGCAAGCCCTGCAGACAAATGTTGCTTGAGTATTATTTTTTTTCTTTTATTTGAGCATAGTATATTTACCGCAATTATGCAGGGGATTGTAAAACATATTGCAGACAAAATAAAGGCCAGATCCCACACCACTGATAAACTGAGGTGAATTATTTTGTTCTTGGCCTTGCGCAAAAAAGGATGTATAATCAGGTATTAAAAGATGTTATTTATAATACTTAAAGGGACATAAAACTGAGCATTTGTTGTTCATGATTTAGATGGAGAATACCGATCATTTTAAACAACTTTCCAATTTACTGCTATTCATTTTGCTTCATTCTCTTGATATCCTTTGTTGAAGAAGCAGAAATGCCATACTGTGAGCCGATAATGAGTCATATATGTGCAACCACCAATCAGCAACTCCTGAGTTTACCTTTGTATCCCTTTGAACAAAGGATGTCAAAAGAACAAAACAAATAATAAAATACAAGTAAATTGGAAAAAAATTTAAAATAGCATGCTCCATCTGAATCATGATAAAAAAAATTGGGTTTTATTTCCCTTTAACTAGACCACTTGTTTAGAGCACCTGATAACTATATGGCGCACCCTACACTTCAATGTGAAACAGCAGCAGCTTGCTCACCGCACTACTGTTACACTACTGTTACACTACTATTACACTGCTGTTACACTACTGTTACACTACTGTTACAGTGCTGTTACACTACTATTACACTGCTGTTACACTACTGTTATACTACTGTTATACTGCTGTTACACTGCTGTTACACTACTGTTACACTACTGTTATACTGCTGTTACACTGCTGTTACACTACTGTTACACTACTGTTATACTGCTGTTACACTGCTGTTACACTACTGTTATACTACTGTTATACTGCTGTTACACTGCTGTTACACTACTGTTACACTACTGTTATACTACTGTTATACTGCTGTTACACTGCTGTTACACTACTGTTACACTACTGTTATACTGCTTTTACACTACTGTTACAGTGCTGTAACACTACTATTACACTGCTGTTACACTACTGTTACACTACTGTTATACTGCTGTTACACTGCTGTTACACTACTGTTACACTACTGTTACAAGTTGCGGCTATTTTCATTTCTATTGTTTTGATTTTTTCTTTTAATACTTTTTAAACCAGGTATTAACTTCCTAGTGTTCTTTAAAAAAACATGGAGGGTGTATAGAAAAGATACTACATTAGCAAAATGTTCTACTACACTGGCATTGCTCTTAAAGGGATAAGAAACTCAAATGTTTTCTTTCATGATTCAAAGGGAAAATGCAATTTCAAACAACGATCCAATTTACTTCTATTAGCTCATTTGTTTTGTTCCCTTGCTATCCTTTTTTTAAAAGCATACCTAGGTAGGCTCAGGTGCTGCTGATTGGTGGCTGCACATAAATGCCTTGTGTTATTGTCATGTAGATTGCTGTTTCTTCAACAAAGGATACTAATAGAATAAAGCAAAACAGATCATAGAAGTACATTGGAAAGTTGCGTACAATTGTACGCGCTGAATTATGAAAGAACACTTTTTCGGTTTCAGTTCCCTTTAAGTGTTATCCAATATGAATTTGAGAGTGGGCCCTCATAGCAATCAGTTATCTGAGGGAAATTACACATCTGCGCTATCCCATATGAAGGGCAAGATTACATATGCAGCATCGCCCACAAAAAAGACGGCGACTATTAATCCCTAATCCGCCAATACACCCACATCGCAATAAACCTAATTAATCTATTAATCCCTAAACCACCAAACCACCACATTGCAATAAACCTAATTTAATTACTAAGCCCCCTAATCTAACACCCCCTAAATTAACCCCAAATTACCTAAAATAATAAAATACTAAATTACAATTAAAATTAAAAAAAAAATCCTAACAGTAAAAAAAATAAGATTAAATTAAAATAATCTAAAATTACACAAAATAAAAAAATCTAACATTACAGAAAATGATAAACCAAATTATCAAAAATAAAAAAATTAAACCTAATCCCTATAAAAATAAAAAGGCCACCCCTAAATAAAAAAGCCCCCTTATCTAATACTAAACTACCAATAGCCCTTAAAGGACCAGTCAACACAGTAGATTTGCATAATCAACAAATGCAAGATAACAAGACAATGCAATAGCACTTCAAAGTGCAAACTCAGTCTGAACTTCAAATGAATAGTAGATTTTTTTTGACAAAATTTTAAGTTATTTCTATTTGCACTCCCCCTGTACCATGTGACAGCCATCAGCCAATCACAAATGCAGACATGTACCATGTGACAGCCATCAGCCAATCACAAATGCATATATGCTTAATCTGTGAATTCTTGCACATGCTCAGTAGGAGCTGGTGACTCAAAAAGTTCAAATATAAAAAGACTGTGCACTTTTTTTAATAGAAGTAAATTGGAAAGTTGTTTAAAATTGTTTGCTCTTTTTGAATAATGAAAGTTTAATTTTGACTTGTGTGTCCCTTTAAAAGGGCTTTTTGTTAAACAGCTCTTTTGCATTAAAAAAAAAATACTATGTCCCCCCTCCAACAGTAAACCCCCCCCCACCCACCAAACCTCCAAACAAAAAACCTAACACTAAAAAATCCTAACTACCTATTACCCCTAAAGGGGCATTTGTATGGGCATTCAGCTCTTTTTCAGTGCCCAAAATTCCTAATCTAAAAAAAAATAATCTTATGTACTCACCATTCCAGAAGTCCGGTGGAAAAGGTCCCCTTCTAGGCGGTGGTGAAGTCTTCTTGGAACCAGCGACATCTTCCATCTTCATCCAGGATCAAGCCGGCACGGAGCGGAGATGACCACGGAACTGAAGACCGGCGGCCGCAGAGCCATGGAGCATGGAGGATTGTCTTCGTACTATTACCGCCATACACTGAATATTTAATACAAGTTATGCGTTTAAATATGGTGTCACTTGCATTCCTATTGGCTCATTTAAATCTTCAAATTTAAATCAGCCAATAGGATGAGAGCTACTGAAATCCTATTGGCTGATTTAAACAACCAATAGGATTTCAGTAGCTCTCATCCTATTGGCTGATTTGAATTTGAAGATTCAAATCAGCCAATAGGAATGCAAGTGACGCCATATTTAAACACGTAACTTGCATTCAATATTCAGTGTACGTCAGTAATTGTACAAAGAGGATCCTCCATGATCCATGGCTCCACGGTCGCCAGTCATCAGTTCCGTTGTCATCGCCAGCTTGGTCCTGGATGAAGATGGAAGATGTTGCCGGTTCCAAGAAGACTTCACCGCTGCCTGGAAGAGGACCTTCTCAGCCGGACTTCAGGAATGGTGAGTACCTATTTGGAGCTTATAGTCAAGATTTCTTTAATTTTTGTTTGTTTTGCTGGTTTTTTTAGATTAGGGATTTTTGGCACTGAAAAAGAGCTGAATGCCCTTTTAAAGGCAGTAAAAGAGCTGAATGCCCGTTTAAGGGCAATGCCCATACAAATGCCCCTTTAGGGGCAATTGGTAGTTTAGGATTTTTTAGTGTTAGCTTTTTTTTTATTTTGGGGGGTTTAGTGGTTGAGGGATTTTACTGA
Source organism: Bombina bombina (assembly GCF_027579735.1). Taxonomy (NCBI): domain Eukaryota; kingdom Metazoa; phylum Chordata; class Amphibia; order Anura; family Bombinatoridae; genus Bombina; species Bombina bombina. The sequence continues at coordinate 252,837,874 of NC_069507.1, forward strand.
GGTGGGCTTAGTATTTTTTAAGGTAAAAGAGCTGTTTAACTTAGGACAATGCCCTACAAAAGGCCATTTTAAGGTGATATTGGTAGTTTAGTTTAGATTAGGGGGTGCTTTTATTTTTGGGGTGGCATTTTTATTTTTATAGGGATTATGTTTTATTTTTGATAATTTGGTTTATTATTTTATGTAATGTTATTTCTTTATTTTTTGTAATTTTAGATGTATTTCAATCTAGCTTTTTTATTTTTAAAGTATGTTTTTTATTTTAATTGTAACTTAGTATTTTTTAATTTAGGTAATTGGGGTTAATATAGGAGGTGTTAGGTTAGGGGGCTTAGTAATTTAAAAAGTTTAATTGAGTTGTGGGGGTTTCATGGTTTAGGGGTTAATAGATTTATTAGGTTAATTGGGATGTGGGTTAATGGTGACTTAGTGGTTAATAAATTTATTAGGTAAATTGTGATGTGGGTTAATGGCGGATTAGGGGTTAATAGTTTAATTAGGTTAATTGCGATGTGGGTGAATGGCGTGTTAGGGGTTAATACATATATTAGGGAAATCGAGATGTGGGTGAATGGCGGATTATGGGTTAATAGTTTAATTAGACATATTGCGTTGTGGGGTGTTGTCCTTTTAGGGGTTAATACTTTTATTATTAGTTGTGATGTGGGGGGATTGCGGATATAGGGGTTTTATGTGTCGGGTTAATTTTTGGGAGGCATGTTAGACTTTTAAGGGAGATTTAATATTTTTTTTTATTTTCTTAGGCGGCAACAGTTTCTAACGTGCCATAAGTCACTGGCGACTCCAGAAATTTGTATTTACGCTCATTTCTGGACATCGCTAGTTTATGCGAGTTACGGCACTTTATGAACTGCCGGCGAGATTTATGTGATTCCCTGATGTGCAAGGGGAAATTACGGGTGGCACGGGTTTTAGCAGCTACGCTGAAGCCTGCACCGCATATGTAATCTCGCCCGAAGTGTTGCACGCATGATACTGCAAAGCACACAGTAAATATTAACCATGGATTTGTAATGCCATTGCTGGTGCAAGCAATATAGATTATGTTCCAGCCATGTTTACGCTCCATACCGCTGTCATTTATCAACTTGACTTGTTATCTCACCCAAAAGATTTTAAACATATTTAAAACTATAATTTTGTTATAAAAAGTTAATTAGCAATCAAGGGACACAATCCTTGAAAAGCTTCTTGATTATGTTTATCTGTTCTCATCTGCGGTGTCCAATAAGGACCAGATACAAATTAGCTTCTGCACTAATCAAGTAATTACTTTGTAGTATGTTGCAGGGCTAAAATGTTTCATCCTATAGTATATACTTTATTTTTCTGGTGTAATGGATCCCCCATACACAGACACACGCACACACACACGCAGACACACACACATGCAGACACACTGACACACACACAAACACACACACACACGCAGACACACTGACACACACACATACACACACACATATACACACGTACACACATACACACAGACACTGTCTCACACACATACACACATACACACACATATACACACACACACACACATATATACATACACACAGACACACACACACATACATACATACATACATACACACACACACACATACACACACACGCACAAACAAACATACCCACCGACACGCATGCGCACATACATACACACATATACACACATACATGCATACACATATACACACACATACATACATACACACACACATACACACAGACACACACACACACACACAGATACACATACACACAGACACATACACACACAGACACACACAGACACAACGACACAAACACACACATACACACACACACATACACATGTACACATATACACACAGACACTCACACACACACATACATACACACACAGACACACACACATACATACACACAGACACACACACATACACTCACACACATACACACACACATACATACACATATTCACACACACATACACACATACATAAACACATACACACAGACACACAGACACATACACACATACACACATATACACACAGACACACACATACACACATACATACATACATACATACATACACACAGACACACACACACATACATACATACATACACACAGACACACAGACACAGACACACAGACACATACACACATATACACACAGACACACAGACACATACATACACACATATACACACAGACACACACATATACACACATACATACATACACACAGACACACACACATACATACATACACACAGACACACACACATACACACACACACACAAACACACATACACACACACGCGCACATACATACACACACATACACACAGACACACACACGCGCACATACATGCATACACACATACACACACATACATACATACACACACAGATACACACAGACACACACACAGATACACATACACACAGACACATACACACACACAGACACACACAGACACACACACACACACATACACACGTACACATATACACACATACATACATACACACAGACACAGACGCACACACACATACATACATACACACAGACACAGACACACACATATACTCACAGACACATACATACATACATACATACATACACACAGACACACATATACACACAGACACACATACACACACATACATTCATACACACAGACACACACGCACACACACATACATACATACACACAGACACACAGACACACACACACATATACCCACAGACACATACATACATACATACATACATACATACACACAGACACACATATACACACAGACACACACACATACACACACATACATACATACACACAGACACACACACACACACATACATACATACACACAGACACACACACACACACACATACACACACACGCACAAACACACATACACACAGACACACACACGCGCACATACATACACACATACACACAGACACACACATGCGCACATACATACACACATACACACAGACACACATACACATACATGCATACACACATACACACATACATGCATACACACATACACACATACATACATACACACACAGACACACACACAGACACACATAGACACACACACACACACACATATACACACGTACACATACACACAGACACTCACACACATACACACATACACACACATACACACAGACACACACACATACACATGTACACACATACACACATGCACACACACATACACACAGACACACACACATACATACAGACACACACACACATACACACAGACACATACACACACACATACATAAACACAGACACATACACACAGACACACATATACACACATACACACATACGCACACACATATACACAGACACACATACACACACACATAGACACATACACACACACATAGACACATACACACACACACACACAGACACACATGTACATACACACATACACACAGACAAACATACACACATACGTACACACACATACACACACACACATACATACACGCACACATATACACATATACACATGCATATACACAGACACACATACACACAGACACACACACACACACACAGACACACATACACACACACAAATTACAGAACAACTAGCAAAACAATTAGTGAATGTACAGTGCAAAGTTGTCTTTACTTCTCACAATTAAACATTTTACGAGCTGTTCTGTGAAGCCAACATATAAATGGAAGAAAAAGTAGCAAAACAAAATTCAGGACAGTTTGTCTGCAGACTGAACTTCATTGTTTAATTGCCTTAGTCTTGAACCTTCTTGATCCAATAAATTTGTATCTGTATAGAAAGATAGATAGACTGACTGACCGATAGATAGACTGACAGACAGGGAATGAGTAAGAGTTTAGGTTGCTTCCTATATTAAACATTGAGTGGACTAGTATTTTCTTTAACTCTGGACTAGTGATATTTTTTTTAAACCACATGTATATAAATATTTAACATTCTATCTGCACAATGTTTATACATAGACCCCACAAGGCACCAGAATACAACAGTTTACATTCATGGACAAAGAACCCAGACTGCTTCATTTGTATTAAAGTAACCTCTGTAACCTGGCACACAGCATGATCACAACATTAATTTTGCTGCTAAACAATTACAGTTTGTGTTTGTCCGCATGCCAGTTACGCCAGACAATTAGAGTGATTGAAAACCATTTACTGTGGAACAGCAAAGAAAAGAGTGCACGTAGGTAGTGTCTCATTTGCCTGCCGTACCTAGAATTCCGAGCTACAGGGGAAGTGTGGTGCAGGCTATGGTTGTTGTTGCAGTTTAAAACAAATATGAGTCACAAGAATCATTATTCACTGGCAAATGACATATATTAATGGTATCATGTCAAGCGAGAATCTAGCTCATCCTTTATGCTCTGAACAACTTGTATAGCATTTGTGAGCATATCAATTAAAGGGATACTGTAAAAAACATGTTTTTCTGTCCGGCATATAAAAGAGCAAAACATTGTAAGTTAAAATGTTAAACTTGAAAGAAGGTGAAGAAAAGCTAACAAAAATTAATGTTTGTGCACTGATAGTGTTATTCTAATAATTATTATTTATATTATTATTTGCTTGTAAATTACAGCCACATTTTATTGCACTGAAACAATGTTTCATGATAAAGATGCAAATACATAAAACAGACTCAACTAATCCAATACAAGTGCAGGAGGACACTGATCTGAGGAGCTTACAGTCTACTGGATGAAGAGACTGAAGCTGTGAGTTAGTTTGTCACAGAGATTGTAATTGCAGCAGTTCATGATTTATTTTTCCAGTTACAATGAAGAGAAATAACTACACAAATACAACAACTTGCAAAGCTAATACTGAAATATTCATTGCTCATTGGCTGATAAAAAGAACTCCTACACTTAGTCATGCAGTAAAAACATCTAAAGCAAAGGAACATTATCATACTCTTTTTTCCAATATATGGGGTGGCTGATATGGAAGCTGATTGCTTGTACAACCTGCCAACGTGGTTTAGAAAAACCTCTTAGTAGCATTGGATAGTGGGTAAGATACATAAACATGCACCAAATGTTGTTCCCAATTTCAGTCTCCTCAGGATATTTCATGTCATTTAAAGTATGTCACAGCAACTAATGTTCATGACCCAGTTATCTCACATTCACTGGGTGGGACATGAAAAACTTGCTGGCGCTCATAGGTGCTGCCCTCAGGGAACTCTCTAAAAAAAGGGGGACTGTCCCTGTAAGTTGCTTGATGCCTTCCATAGAAAGTAATAACGCTTGTCATTATATTTTGTCAACTGGGTGTCATTAAATAGTAAAAAGTGAAACGTAATGATAAAGAACAAAAGCTATTGAAGTTTACATTTAAATAAAAAGATAACTGCTTATTGCTCATCAGCCTGTGAAGTACCAGTAACTCTGAGGGACTGATATGCAAAACCTTGCCGGCTTGCCGGAGAGAAAATCTTTGTTTTGTTTTTTTTTAACTCTTGTATTGTAATGTAGGAGTCTCTGTTTTACATAAAGAACACTACATAGCAACATAAACATTTCTCAAGATAAAATGTGTGTTTCTAAATGCTTTGAAGGGCCTTGTCATACCAACAAGAGATGCTTTGAAGGGCCTCCTCATACCAACAAGAGTTCTTAGATCATCTCACCTAAACTGAGTGGCAAAGTTATAATTATAAGGCCCTAAATAACAGACAGCTAAGCACTTGTCATCCTTCTAAGCTGCACTGTCAAAAGAGAAACAACACACAGACATCCACAGTCACCCACAAACAAAGACAGCAAGTTGGTGACCTAACCCTGCATCATGTACAAATAATAATGCTGGGGACTGGGTGGGCCTGAGGCCAAAGGCCCGGACCCACAACTGGCCCCAGCCCCCAGATAAATGCCCTGTATGCTCAGTCTATGTCTGGGTAACAAGTGTTTTGTGTGTTTTTACACAATTGTGTCACCTTTCAGTTTGTGAGATAACACAGCGAGAACTGCAAGAGAGTAATGGTTGGAGAATATATAAGATCTGGAAGAGAACTTTCAGCTACCCCCATGTTCAGCACACTAGCAGTAGCTGGGGATCTCTTTTTACAAGGAAAACAATATGCTTTGAATTTTGTACTGCAAGTGCAGTGTAGTTTTATTACAATTTTTACTGTGTGTATTGAATATGAGTTTTTCCTGCATAATTCCAATACAATATTTTAAGTTGTCCGTAATATACAACTTTTGCTGAACAATTTTGTTACAATTATTAGTGTGATTTAAAAATATACTTTTTTTTACTCCACCTTGTTGTTTCATTATTTCATGTATCTGTTTTATATTTTTTATGAGCCAATTGTAATGTTTGCATCTCTTTTACATTCTTAAATGCAGGGAAAGTTCCTTTACAAGACACACTGTTTTTAGGGCTTGATTTATCAAGTCGTTCACCTGTCTCACAAGAGAACCTGCAGTCAGTATTTATCAAGCAGCGGTCATCAGACACAAGAGAACCTGCAGTCAGTATTTATCAAGCAGCGGTCATCAGACACTGGAGAACCTGCAGTCAGTATTTATCAAGCAGCGGTCATCAGACACAAGAGAACCTGCAGTCAGTATTTATCAAGCAGCAGTCATTAGACACAAGAGAACCTGCAGTCAGTATTTATCAAGCAACGGTCATCAGACACAAGAGAACCTGCCGTCAGTATTTATCAAGCAACGGTCATCAGACAAAAGAGAACCTGCAGTCAGTATTTATCAAGCAGTGGTCATCAGGCACAAGAGAACCTGCAGTCAGTATTTATCAAGCAGTGGTCATCAGACACAAGAGAACCTGCAGTCAGTATTTATCAAGCAGTGGTCATCAGACACAAGAGAACCTGCAGTCAGTATTTATCAAGCAGTGGTCATCAGGCACAAGAGAACCTGCAGTCAGTATTTATCAAGCAGTGGTCATCAGACACAAGAGAACCTGCAGTCAGTATTTATCAAGCAGTGGTCATCAGACACAAGAGAACCTGCAGTTAGTATTTATCAAGCAGAGATCATCAGACACAAGAGAACCTGCAGTCAGTATTTATCAAGCAGCGGTCATCAGATACAAGAGAACCTGCAGTCAGTATTTATCAAGCAGGGGTCATCAGACACAAGAGAACCTGCAGTCAGTATTTATCAAGCAGCGGTCATCAGACACAAAAGAACCTGCAGTCAGTATTTATGAAGCAGCGGTCATCAGACACAAGAGAACCTGCAGTCCGTATTTATCAAGCAGCGGTCATTAGACACAAGAGAACCTGCAGTCAGTATTTATGAAGCAGCGGTCATCAGACACAAGAGAACCTGCAGTCCGTATTTATCAAGCAGCGGTCATCAGACACAAGAGAACCTGCAGTCAGTATTTATCAAGCCGCGCTCATCAGACACAAGAGAACCTGCAGTCAGTATTTATCAAGCAGCGGTCATCAGACACAAGAGAACCTGCAGTCAGTATTTATCAAGCAGCGGTCATCAGACACAAGAGAACCTGCAGTCAGTATTTATCAAGCAGCGGTCATCAGACACAAGAGAACCTGCAGTCAGTATTTTTCAAGTAGCGCTCATCAGACACAAGAGAACCTGCAGTCAGTATTTATCAAGCAGCGGTCATCAGACACAAGAGAACCTGCAGTCTGTATTTAACAAGCAGCGGTCATCAGACACAAGAGAACCTGCAGTCAGTATTTATCAAGCAGCTGTAATCAGATACAAGAGAACCTGCAGTCAGTATTTATCAAGCAGCGGTCATCAGACACAAGAGAACCTGCAGTCTGTATTTAACAAGCAGCTGTAATCAGACACAAGAGAACCTGCAGACAGTATTTATCAAGCAGCTGTAATCAGACACAAGAGAACCTGCAGTCAGTATTTATCAAGCAGCGGTCATTAGACACAAGAGAACCTGCAGTCAGTATTTATCATGCAACGGTCATCAGACACAAGAGAACCTGCCGTCAGTATTTATCAAGCAGTGGTCATCAGACACAAGAGAACCTGCAGTCAGTATTTATCAAGCAGTGGTCATCAGACACAAGAGAACCTGCAGTCAGTATTTATCAAGCAGCAGTCATCAGACATAAGAGAACCTGCAGCAGTATTTATGAAGCAGCGGTCATCAGACACAAGAGAACCTGCAGTCAGTATTTATGGAGCAGCGGTCATCAGACACAAGAGAACCTGCAGTCCGTATTTATCAAGCAGCGGTCATCAGACACAAGAGAACCTGCAGTCAGTATTTATGAAGCAGCGGTCATCAGACATAAGAGAACCTGCAGTCCGTATTTATCAAGCAGCGGTCATCAGACACAAGAGAACCTGCAGTCAGTATTTATCAAGCCGCACTCATCAGACACAAGAGAACCTGCAGTCAATATTTATCAAGCAGCGGTCATCAGACACAAGAGAACCTGCAGACAGTATTTATCAACCAGCGATCATCAGACACAAGAGAACTTGCAGTCAGTATTTATCAAGCAGCGGTCATCAGACACAAGAGAACCTGCAGTCAGTATTTTTCAAGTAGCGCTCATCAGACACAAGAGAACCTGTTGTCAGTATTTATCAAGCAGCGGTCATCAGACACAAGAGAACCTGCAATCTGTATTTAACAAGCAGCGGTCATCAGACACAAGAGAACCTGCAGTCAGTATTTATCAAGCAGCTGTAATCAGACACAAGAGAACCTGCAGTCAGTATTTATCAAGCAGCTGTAATCAGACACAAGAGAACCTGCAGTCAGTATTTATCAAGCAGCGGTCATCAGACACAAGAGAACCTGCAGTCTGTATTTAACAAGTAGCTGTAATCAGACACAAGAGAACCTGCCGTCAGTATTTATCAAGCAGCTGTAATCAGACACAAGAGAACCTGCAGTCAGTATTTATCAAGCAGCTGTAATCAGACACAAGAGAACCTGCAGTCAGTATTTATCAAGCAGCTGTAATCAGACACAAGAGAACCTGCAGTCAGTATTTATCAAGCAGCTGTAATCAGACACAAGAGAACCTGCAGTCAGTATTTATCAAGCAGCGGTCATCAGACACAAGAGAACCTGGAGTTAGTATTTATCAAGCAGAGGTCATCAAACACAAGAGAACCTGCAGTCAGTATTTATCAAGCAACGGTCATCAGACACAAGAGAACCTGCAGTCAGTATTTATCAAGCAGCAGTCATCAGACACAAGAGAACCTGCAGTCAGTATTTATCAAGCAGCGGTCATCAGACACAAGAGAACCTGCAGTCAGTATTTATCAAGCGGAGGTCATCAGACATAAGAGAACCTGCAGTCAGTATTTAACAAGCAGCGGTCATCAGACACAAGAGAACCTGCAGTCAGTATTTATCAAGCAGAGGTCATCAGACACAAGAGAACCTGCAGTCCGTATTTATCAAGCAGTGGTCATCAGACACAAGAGAACCTGCAGTCAGTATTTATCAAGCAGAGGTCATCAGACACAAGAGAACCTGCAGTCAGTATTTATCAAGCAACGGTCATCAGACCGCTGCTTCCCTAACCTCTTCTCTAACTCTTAGGTGGAGAATTTCAGTATCCCCAGTCTCGTCCGGCCTTTGGAGAATTCCACCATGGGCTTTATAGTACTGACAGGATTACTTAGAGAACTTTGCAAACCTAGAGACATTTGGATAATCAGGCTCTAAGTGTCACTTTTTTTAGTGGTCATTTTAGGCTCTAAATGTGAAAGGTTTAATTACCTCCATGTGTCATTATTTTTAATTGTTGCAAATAAAGTATTTTTTGTAACTTGTTTTTTAGTTCAGCCATTGTGCTAGGTTGATTTTTGTTCCTTTAAAAAGGTGTATCCCTAAATACCCTCCCGACACACCATTTATTATTTCATTACTATGCTACCCATTTACATCCAGCATTAAACAAAATAATGTTTTTAATTTAAGTGGTTCATTCAGTTCCTTTGGGAAGATTTTCAGAGATAGATTCTGAGCCAAAGAAAACTTTGCAGAAAGAAGACTGTACAAAGCATTATTGCACTTTATCTGTCATGTAGCCATAATGGCCCTGGCTTCATTGAGGCTAAAGTATGCTACAAGATCGGTATGTCTCAAGGCACATTACTAAGCTAAAAATGATGGCTACGAAACACATTAGTAATGGATGCTGCAATGTCATCCTATCTCGCTAACTGCTCTGTGCAATTTGAATGACATTTCAGAATGATGTGATGTACTGAAAAGAAGACAGCAAAACAGAGGCAAACTATTAATTCTATTCACACTGCTCCCAGCCAGGATGCATGGGCTAAAATTCATCTTTATTCCCACTTTCTGCTAGTGGTCAGTATTGGATATCTGCATTTACAAAGGTGTGAGTAGCAGAGTGAATGTAACAATGTTTGTAACAATGTGATACTTAAAGTGATCAAGACTAGTGCATGCTTCTGAGCCTACCTCAGTATTCTCTCAGGGGATGGAGGTAAAGAGATAGTAACGACAAATTTAAATGTTTGTAATTCAGAGAGACCATGCAACTTTAAATAACTGATTATTTGTTCTCTTGGTATCCTTGGTTGAAGAGTGAATCAAGGTAGTCTGATAGTAGCTCAGGAGCCTACACGTGTCTTTAGTACTCTGTGGCAGCAGTGTTTGCAACTATGCTATACACATTGTTGCAAAATGTAGTTCCAGATGGTAAAGACAAGTGCACGCTCCTGAACTCACCTTGGAATAGTTTTTAACAACGGTTACCAAGAGAACGAAACAAAATTGATAATAGATGTAAATTTGAAAGTTGTTTAAAAATGTATGTTACATCCAATCCATTTCAGTTATATTTTAACATCACGGCCCCTGTTTCAGAATAGCATAGTAGAAGAGAAGTGTATTTTTTAATTGTACACACTATCCGATCATTTTGAAGTCCACTTCAAACCCAAAAATTGTAGTTTGTGAGCCAGACAGAACATACGATTTCTACAAAAAGACCAATTTACTTCTGTTATTAAATTTGCTCCGTTCCCATGATATTCTGTGTTGAAGAGATACCTAGGTAGACGTCTGTAGCACTACATAGCAGGAAATAGTGCTGCCCTCTAGTGCTTTCACAAATGGATAACATTCCTGCAAAACTTCTGTCATATAGTGCTCCAAACAGGTGCACACCCCTGAGCTTACCTCCCTGTTTTTCCACAAAAGAGAACAAAGAATATTTGATAATAGATGTAAATTAGAATGTTGTTTAATGTTTTTTGTTCTATCTGCAATATGAAATACAAATTTGGATTGCATGTCCCTTTAAATAATAGGTATATATATATAAAATAATAGGTATATATATATATATAAAATGATAGGTATATATATATATAAAATAATAGGTATATATATAAAATAATGGGTATATATATAAAATAATAGGTGTATATATATAAAATAATAGGTGTATATATATATAAAAAAAATAATAGGTATATATATATATATATATATATATATATAAAATAATAGGTGTATATATATATATATATATATATATATATATATAGTAGTAAGCAATTTCCAGTTCAGCCCACCAGTAGCCAACTCGCCTGGGTGCAATGATATACCATGAAATAGAAAGCAAAAGAATGCACTCTCAGGACTTTTCCACAAAAAACCAATTTAATGGAACGTTTTCGGGTTCACAACCCCTTCATCAGCATGCAAAACAAACAAAATTCAACTCATTTATAGTGTTACATATCAATTACATCATATCAACCTGAGTGTCTCTCCAAAGGAAAAGTGCGCCAATTTTTCGAGTTTGGAACGCATATTGCGTTCCACAGTGCTATCCGAAACCGGAAGTTGTATTACCTCACTTCCGGTTCACAGATTCAACAGACAAAACGTGAAATAAAAGATAAAGTAATGTACTCTACAATTTCAAACGTATTAATGTGACATACTAATTTGGGGGACTTATTATAACAACAGTGTGCCACATTCTAATAAGTGCCAAGAAAATTGTGATGGATATACATTGTCGAACGTTGCTACATCCGGTCGGCATAGAAACAGTAACCATGGTAATCATAAACAATTCTGATTGCCAAAAGGTGCCATAATTTACAATAGTATGCCAGCTGAATGAAACAACAATTTTCATAGTGCCAAAAGTAGCGTGTACTGAATTATATACAATCATATTGTATATATAAAAAGAATACTAATTTAAAAATTGAATAGTTAAAAAATAAAACATAAAAATTGGACCATATGACAGTACAATTGATTGGAATGGCAAGTTACAAACGTAATGTTGCAAATATGAGTGCTGTGACTTATAATGTATCGCCAGTATATTACAGCAAAGTGGCGTTAAACATGTATAATGCTACACTAAATTCGCAAGCAAATGGAGATCAAATTAGAGCAGTAGATATATATAACAGTATTATAGGGCTGTGCTATTGGGCTGCTTTTTCGTTAGAGCACAATTTTCAATTAGATTGAATTTTGACCATTAGGGGGTAATGGCTTACGACGGCCAAAATGTGCCAACACTCAAGTGAGGGGGGTAACCTTATTTCAGAATTCTAGCCTCAAGTATAATTGCAAAGCAGGGATATATGAGAAGAGGTACTAAAGGTAAGGATCATGGACATATAAAGCTCATATAGATACTATCCACCTCTGGAATTTATCCAAGTGGATGTGACTTTTTAGTGTCCGTTTTTAAGACTGGTGGTGCATGTTAAAGCAATGGGTAATGGCTCACGGCGGACCAGGCTTCCACAGAGAAGGTGGAGACAGATGTCCCACCTAAACTGTGCCGTTAGGCGCACGACACTTGCCCCTACACCTAGGGGAAACTGAAATGTGTGCCAAAACGGAGCCACCATGTCAACCTGGCATACCCCAAGTATGTGGCACCCCAGTTGTTGATCACATAATGCTCTTAAAGTCCGGCATGGTGTTCAGGCCACCTGGTTGTATTGTGCCTAATCTCAACATCCACTGGGCCTCTCGTCTCAGAAGTTGCTTATTCCGGTCGCCACCCCGATCTAATGGGGGTATGTGGTCGATTAGAATATAGCGGATGGAAAATACTGAGTGTCCCTTGTTAGCGCAGTGTCGCGCTACTGGCTGTTCGGAATCGCCGTTTTTAAGTGCTGTCCTTATGGCGTGGCGATGATTAGCCATACGCTCACGAAGTGTGCCAGAGATCTTCCCTATGTAGAAACAAGAACATGGACAAAACAATAAATATATAACGTGAGTGGTGGTACACGTTATGGAGTGCCGGATAGAGAATGTTCGATTGGTGTGTGGGTGATGGAAAACTTTGGTACCCACTAGGCCATTACACGTTGTGCAGCCCAAACAACGATAGGAGCCCCTTATATTCCTTTTCATCCCAGTTGAGTAACACTGTTTGGGGTCCGTTTTCACCAGAAGGTCTTTGAGATTAGTTCCCCGCTTAAACCCAACCATAGGTCGTAGGTTATGGGTAAATGTGAGTTTTGGGTCTGAAGACATAATTGGCCAGTGTTGTCGGAGAATTTGGCCAATATTTTTTGTCACTGGAGTAAAAGTGGTGGACATAATGAGCTTGTCACTAGCGTCCCTTTTTGGTTTAGGTATGATTAATTCTGTCTGTGTTAGCCTTGAAACAGATTCCATAGCATCATAGATTATCGGGATCTTGTAGCCCCTGTTCCGGAACTTCTCACCCACTCCTTTCAATTGGGAGACCCCCGTTACAGGATTCGAATTATTACGCATTGTTCTTATGCATTGTGATTTTACAATGCCCTTTAATAGGGCTGGGGGATGGCAACTATCTGCCCTTAATATAGAGTTGCGGTCGGTGGGTTTATGATACAATGTGGTTCCTAATTTGTTAGAATCCTTGAAAACTGTCAAGTCCAAGAAATGAATGGATGCAGTGTCAGCTGTCATCTTAAACTTGACATTGTCAGTTGTGTTATTAAACACATCAAACCATTTGTGGAGTTCCTCCAGGCCCCCTCGCCACACCAAGAAAATGTCATCTATGTATCTGTAATAACAGATGATAGATACATTCGGCATATTCCATAGGTACATGTTTTCAAATTGTGACATATAAATATTGGCGTACGAGGGGGCCATGGAGGCACCCATGGCTGTGCCGGCAATTTGCAAATAAAAACTGTTTTCGAACCAAAAATAGTTTTTAAACAGACAGAATTCAATGAGGGACAGTAAGAATCCTACTGGGGGACCCTCATAAAGGGGGTTACCCGTGAGGTGCTCTTGTATAGCCTTAAGTCCGTCAAGATGTGGTATAATGGTGTACAGACTGTTGACATCCAGAGTGACGAGTAAATCATCTGGCTGGATGTCAACAGTCCGTATTTTACGAATGAAATCATTCGTATCCATAACGTAAGACCGTGTTTCTTTCACCACTAAAATAAAATAATATATATATATATATATATATATATATATATATAAATAAAATAATATATATATATATATATATATATATATATATATATATATATATATATATATATATATATATACATTTATTTATTTTAAACCTTTTGGAGAAAGACAGAACTGCTCTTGGATAACCCAGACAGATTTTAACTTCTCATATTGCACAAGCGTGGAATACAGCTAAGGTTTTCTGCTTCTGTTCCTGAAGGTTAGAGAAAATCTTAATGGCTTTCTCTATATACTTAATATTTGGAACATATTCAAGATGAAATTTCTGATTAAATAAAAATAAATTAGAGCAAGAGGGTTTGAGACATAGTATGGTTATCTGAAACTCCCTGTCCCAGGCATTATCAATTTAATTAAAATGCTCTTCGTATGGTTTTAGTTTAGTTTTTGTTTTTTCACAGAGGGGAATAAAATAATTACATGAGTGAACAATAAAGAATTTGAAAGCAATGGAGAAAGTATAGAAGAAATTAAATCCATTAAAATTGTACATTTAGCACTACAAATAAAGAGCCTTCTAAAGCATTAAAGGGATTGTTCTAACAATTTTACCATTAAATTAAATACATTTTCTTTCATGACTCATATAGAGCATACAAGTTTGCACCACCGTCCAACTTACTTCTACTATCTAATTGCTTTTGTTCTCTTAGTATCCTTTGTTGAAAAGCTTACACAGGTAGGATCAGGAGCTGGGAGCTAGCACATATATGCCTCTTGTCATTGGTTTACTGATGTGCTCAGCTAGCTCCCAATAGTGTATTGCTGCTCCTTCAAAAAAAGGATACTAAAAGAATGAAGCAAAATTGATAAAAGAAGTAAACTGGAAAGTTGTTTAAAATTGTATGCTCTGGTCTTATGTTATTATGTTGGATATTGAATAAAAAGAGAAATTTAAAAAAATAAATAAAAAAAAATTGTATGCTCTGTCTGAATCATGAAAAAAAAAAGATGTGTTTCATGTCCCTTTAAGCTGTCACTCTAACCTTAACCTTAGCCTTACTGCCAACCAAACTCTCGCTCTTATCCTAGGGTTAAATTATAATATTTCAGTATTGCTTATAGTCAATATCAAGAATAAAACTTCATAGCTCAAACCCCAAGGCACACAAACAGATCTTCATGGTTATCGTGTGGTTAATAATCATGGTTACTTATCAGCTAATTATTTCCCTTGTGCTCTTTGACAATGGGAAAATAAGGGTTAATAAATATGTTTGATGATGATCCAATTAGCTCCTCCCTATGTGTGGTTGGAGATTGGCCCAAATATTATTGGTTTGGGTTTATATTGTGGTTTGTTATTCACTTTTGTCAGCTTGAGAAAAGGGCAGGTGCCCTAAAACATTGCACATATGGGCTAATAAAGCTTCAGATTCCGATGGAGTGCTGTTTCCTATTAGTTCTATAAATGCCCATGCCTATTGGGAGCCTTGGGAACAAGAACCCTGTGTTTCAGTGAATGCATTGGGACTGTGTATATTCCTGGAAATGCTGGTTTCATATTCTATATATAATATTTTCATCTGTCCTCTATATATTCAGAAAACCAGATAACAAAACAATGCAACAATTTGTCACAATTTGTGCCACAAAATAACAATTTTAATTAGACTTCTCTTTATTGGAACCGTTGCCTTCCTTAGTCTCTCCTTGACTGTATCACAACGTTTTCTCTAATGGAGGCCCAAGACTTGTTAGATTTCCATCTGGAATGATGTTCACTGCTTTTTGGAAAAACACCCTTGGAAAGAATGGATCGCAATACTGTAGACTGTTTTTAATGATATATGGAACTATTGGAAAATACTCACAGGAAGAAGTTGATATTTTTCCATCTCTTCAAGCTTTTATTCCACTTAGGTCTTAATAAAAGATAAAATTATCAACATAATCTTTGCTTATAATATATATTTCAGAACAATCTACACTATTGTGGTCCCTTTAATCCAAGAGGGCGTATCCAAAATCCAGTGAATAACATTCCGGTTGGAAGTCTAAGAAGCCCTTGGGTGACCTGCACCTCATTGAGAGAAAGCATCCTGAAAAAATGACTGGAGCTGAGAAACACTGAAAAAAGAGCATGCATTTTAATAGACATTCAATGCTCTTCTATCAAATGTACTTAATTCCCTTGGTACCTAGGCACGATGAGGAGCAGCTATATACTTTATGCATGTGATAGACTTTTGTGAAGAGTGACATTTTTACCACACAATCACTAATGCATGGTCACACAGTGACTCCTACACTAAATGTATCTGATATAGGTGAATGTTATATTCATGCCAGAGTTTAAAGGGAGGTTGAAGTCATTATTAAAGTTTTATGGTTCAGAGAGAATATGCAATACAAAATCAAATTTACTTCTCTTATCAAATTAGCCTCTTTATCTTGGTACTATGTAAAACTAGTTATTCTCCATGAGAGCATACTGAGGTAGGCTCAAGAATGTAAACGTCTCTTGAAAGCTATATTTACACATTGTCTTTAACATTGTTGCAAACCCTGCTGCCATATAATGCACACTCTTGATCATGCCCATATGCTCTCATGGAAAATAACTAGTTTTTAACAATGGATACTAAGAGAGGCAACAATTTGATAAGAGCAGTAAATTGGATTTTTTATTATTATTATTATTATTATTATTATTGTTTATGCCATCAAAATCATGAAAGTTTAGTTTTGACTTCCCTGTCCCTTTAAGTTCCAACTCATATGAGAAAAAGCAGAGACATATTTGGTTTCAACTGTCTTTAATAATAATTTTCAAACTTGAGAACTTTCCTCCCCCAACATACTGGAAGTAAGTAATGCCTACCCCTTTACCTAGGAAAAATGGCATGTACTAACATGTTAGAACATTTTAGCAATACTGATCTTGCAAGTCTATGTGTTAAATCCCCAAAAATGGGTTAAATACATAGTTAATGTACCATTAGGTAGCTTCCAAGAGTTGCTGATCCAGAGCAGACATGGACAATGAACCAATTAGCAGTGGTAGTCACACAACTGAGTCATCCAAAGACACAGATTTAATCTGTTTGCAAGCAAGCTTCCTGTTTAAATAATTTCACTGCATATTTGTTTGTCCTTTAATCATGCACAAAATTATCTGAAAATGAATTTGTAAATTTAACACATTTCAGTCTCAGTTACAGTTACTAAATATAAACTGTCAGCTAGAACCTATAAAGTATAGTGTAAAAACAATGTGATCTGTTTGGACATAGTCATTTGAGTTGCAGTGTTTCATTTCATAGGAATTTTACATGAAAAAGAAAAATCAGATTCAAAGTCTATCACAGAAACAGATGATATGTGTTAACAAACAAGCTTCCTGAGCAAAGTATATTCAATTCAGATTTCTTTTCCCCGATCAGATTTTATAAATCCCCAAATTCTCTATTTTAAAAGAGTTTTAGCATTAAAAATGCATTCACATTTTTCTAATGTAAACAAATCATGTTTTGATGCTTAATAAGTCAGTTAGGCTAATTTTTAATATTCCATGGTCAGTATTAGTCAGTTGGTCTATTGCACTTGACATTATACATCTCAAATAAATTAAACTCAAGTTAAAATAGATCAGCATAACTAATATACAAAGCAGATTGGCATAACTAGCAGAGCCAATAAAATAATCTGGTATTGAAGACACCATGATGACTAAATTCAGTTTTGGCTGTTATTTGTCTCCCGTGTATATACAAGTAACATCAAGAATTTGAAGCTCTATAACTGGATCTGATTTTTGTCTAAAAAGCTTTATATGCACTATCCTATAAGTTCTAAATATACTTACTCTCATAAAGATAGGTAACATTTTTTTGTAGCTTTATCAGTAAAAATACTCAGAGTAAAAACTGTCATGCTTTCATTTATAAATACTCCCAAAAGTAGCAAGCATATCTTATTTAAATGTTCAGGGCTTGTAGGAACTTTAGAGGGACATTATACACTAGATGAAATGTTTTGTAGATGATCTATTTATATAGCCCATCTGGTAGTCTTTTTGTAAAATGTATATATTTGCTTATATATAAATATTTACTCCTAACCAAGCCCCCATGTTTTAGATGTGTACTGATGTCTACAGATTCCTGCTTGCTCCTATTTGTCTAATGGGTCTTTTCATAGGCAGGGGTGGGGGGTCTGTTCTTTTTTGTTTCTCAGCCCCTTTTAGTGGGTGTACCACCCTATCCTCGTCAACAGTACTAAATTTGGAGCGTCTAAGTACGTTTTTAAAAGGTTTTATACTGGATTTTTATATCAGTATCTGTGCATATTCTTCTTTATAGTAGTGTCTACTACATGCAGTTATATGAAAATGAGTGTATACTGTCCCTTTAACTCCTAATTAAATGTGTGTATCCAAAATGTGTAAGCATTGGTGTATTAAGCTTTTGTACCACCTTAACCACAATGAAGTCTGATGACCCCTAAACCCCAACCTTTTTAGCAATTTTTTTTGCCTAATGCTATGAATGTGTTAACGGTCATGCGTCCCCATTTCACAACCATGGATTGTTGCTTTGCATTAAAATAAATAAATAAAACATTTAGAACAAGCGGAAAGCATTATGTTATCAGAAAACCCCTCAAAATTTGCCTCCCCTCAAACATATTCTACCCTAGGGACAGGCCTAGCTATAAACCCCTGGTTATAACCATTTGACAATGAATATTTAACACAAAAAGTCTATTTAAAGGGACAGTTTACCATAGAATTGTTATTGTTTTAAAAGATACATAATCCCTTTATTACTCATTCCCCAGTTTTGCCTAACCAACACAGTTATATTAATGTACTTTTTACCTCTGTGATTACTTTGTATCTAGGAACCTTCTTCCAGCTCTCTGATCACATGACTGTGACTGTTTATTATCTATTGTCTTACATTTAGCATTGTATTGTGCTAGATCTTAAATAACTTTCTGTGCCTGAACACAGTGTTATCTATATGGCCCACGTGTACTTTCTGTCTCTTTGTGTTGAAAAGACATTTAAAAGCATGTGATAAGAGGCAGCCCTCAAAGGCTTAGAAATTAGCATATGAGCCTACCTAGGTTTAGTTTAAACTAAGAATACCAAGAGAAAAATACAAATTTGATGATAAAAGGAAATTGGAAAGTTGATTAAAATTAAAAGTCCTATGTGAATAATGAAAGTTTCATTTATACTAGACTGTCCCTTTAAGCTGATAGCTGTAGTACTGTGCACCCTTCATGGCTTAATACTTAGTTGCACTAAAACAATTTATTCAGTTGGGAGCACACCGCTCACAGACATAATATTGCTCTCACTAATATGCCTAAGGCCCCACTATGGTTATATGCTCAGGGATAATTACATTTACCTACATGATTCAGAGATGTCAGCTCATTACATTTCACTTCGTTTAAACTCTCTCTGCTTTGGCAAGTTGCATATCACAGAATGAGCACATGTGCAGCAAAGCAGCTGTCAGAGCAAAACCCATATAGAGTTGTCAAAATGGATTTAACTCTTCAGACCCCCCTAAAAAAATACATTGCCATTTAAAAGCTTGTAAACTTGTCTCAAATAAATATTGAAGTTTGTATTTTGTTTGTTTGTTTTGTTATGAACATGTAGTCTAGTAAACACTGGATTTGAAAATAAAAATCTAGATCTTTGTTGAAAAGTCTAATGTTCTGCTGTTGCCAAAAACATAATCTTGTAACAAGAGCTCTCTCAAAAGCATAATCTTGTAGTAACAATGACTCTCTTTAAAGCTTAATCTTGTAGTAACAAGGACTCTCTCAAAAGCATAATCTTGTAGTAACAAGGACTCTCTCAAAAGCATAATCTTGTAGTAACAAGGACTCTCTCAAAAGCATAATCTTGTAGTAACAAGGACTCTCTCAAAAGCATAATCTTGTAGTAACAAGGACTCTCTCTAAAGCTTAATCCTGTAGTAACAAGGACTATCTCTAAAGCATAATCTTGTAGTAACAAGGACTCTCTCTAAAGCTTAATTTTGTAGTAACAAGTACTCTATCTAAATCATAATCTTGTAGTAACAAGGACTCTCTCTAAAGCTTAATTTTGTAGTAACAAGGGCTCTCTCAAAAGCATAATCTTGTAGTAACAATGACTCTCTCTAAAGCTTAATCTTGTAGTAAAAGGACTCTCTCTAAAGCATAATCTTGTAGTAACAATGACTATCTTTAAAGCTTAATCTTGTAGTAAAAGGACTCTCTCTAAAGCTTACTTTTGTAGTAACAAAGACTCTTTTAAAATGTATAATCTTGTAGTAACAAGGACTTTCTCAAAAGCATAATCTTGTAGTAACAAGGACTCTTTCAAAAGCATACTCTATAGTGACAAGGACTCTCTCTAAAGCATAATCTTGTAGTAACAAGGACTCTCTCAAATGCATAATCTTATAGTAATAAGGACTCTCTCAAAAGCATAATCTTGTAGTAACAAGGACTCTCTCTAAAGCTTAATCTTGTAGTAACAAGGACTCTCTCAAAAGCATAATCTATAGTGACAAGGACTCTCTCAAAAGCATAATCTTGTAGTAACAATGACTCTCTCTAAAGCATAATCTTGTAGTAACAAGGACTCTCTCAAATGCATAATCTTATAGTAATAAGGACTCTCTCAAAAGCATAATCTTGTAGTAACAAGGACTCTCTCTAAAGCTTAATCTTGTAGTAACAAGGACTCTCTCAAAAGCATAATCTATAGTGACAAGGACTCTCTCAAAAGCATAATCTTGTAGTAACAAGGACTCTCACAAAAGCATAATATTGTAGTAACAAGGACTCTCTCTAAAGCTTAATCTTGTAGTAACAAGGACTCTCTCAAACGCATAATCTATAGTGACAATGACTCTCTCAAAAGCATAATCTTGTAGTAACAAGGACTCTCACAAAAGCATAATCTTGTAGTAACAAGGACTCTCTCTTAAGCATAATCTTGTAGTAACAAGGACTCTCTCTAAAGCATAATCTTGTAGTAACAAGGACTCTCTCAGCAAAATTGTTTTAATCCTGCACCAGCTTTACTAGTTTGTGTATAATTTTATGCAGATAATTAAACCAGGAATGGAGTAGGGTTAACTGCACAGTCCTGTATTTTAGCAGGCTGCCTAGTAAATTAAGTACAAAAATAATGGACATAATAATAATAATAATAATAATAATAATAATAAAAATGTCCATTTATTTAACATCCCTGAGTGACAGCTAAATTTTAAATACCCCCTATGCCTCTACATATTATAAATATGTTCCTGAAACGCAATGCTGCATATGTCCTTCTCTATTTGTTATAAGCAGTCAAGAATGGTTACTGGCAAAAATGTTTCCACAATAAACATACTAGGTGACTGAGAACACTGTTTAACACATTAACACCTTATTTGCTACTATTTTGTTAATAGCCAAATTCCACATGCTCCTTTCTTTATTTGGAGGAGCCATCTGGACTTGTAACTGGAATTAGCAAAGCTAACCAATGTCATCTAGTGACAGATATGTATAGGATATCTTGCAAAGGGACGTATAAAAGGGCCTTTTGCTGGGCATTGCCCCAAAGAAATCAGCTATTTTACCTGTAAAAAACAATACAAACAATCCCCCAACAGTAAAACCCACCACCTACACAACCACACCCCCCAAATAAAATCCGATCTAAATAAACCTAAGCTCCCCATTGCCCTGAAAATGGCATTTGGATGGGCATTGCCCTTAAAAGGGCATTTAGCTCTTTTACATTGCCCAAAACCCTAAGCTAAAAATAAAACCCACCCAATAAACCCTTAAAAGAAACCTAACACTAACCCCACGATCCACTTACAGTTTTTGAAGACCGGACATCCATCCTCATCCAGACGGCAGAAGTCTTCATCCAAGCGGGCAGAAGTCTTCATCCAGACGGCATCTTCTATCTTCATCCATCCAGCACGGAGCATCCTCTTCTTCCGATGGCTGTTGAAGATTGAAGTTTCCCTTTAAATGACATCATCCAAGATGGCATCCCTTACATTCCGATTGGCTGATAGATTTCTATCAGCCAATAGGAATTATGGGGGAAAAATCCTATTGGCTGTTGCAATCAGCCAATAGGATTGAGCTTTCATCCTATTGGCTGATTGGATCGTTTTGCAGAGCTGCTTGTGAAGTATTTAGAATGCCGTAGTAAGGACAGAGGGGGATTGTGAGTTCAGCGAGTTTAGTGTGGATGCGTCTAACACATGCCTTCCCCTTCACAGGTCTTCCTGCATCCAATCACAAGTAGTAAGAAGTGAATACAGCGCCAACAAGAGGCCAAGGGATAAATATACTCACAGAGAGATAAAAGAAGATTATTTAATGAACCATGTTAAAAAGCATCAGTAATAAAAGACTATATATAAAAAATGTAAAAAGCACATATAAATAAAATTACAAATACAGGAATATCTTACAGAAGCGGCTCAAAGGGCCAAAGCTGATAATTACAATAAAAACAGAGGTAATAACAGGTGATCAGTGTGAGTGGTACACCAGAATAAGAGTGTATACTGATAAAACAGAATTAGCCTAAGTACAACTGTAGCAAGTGCATCAAGCAAAAAACTAATAAACAATAATACAAACAATAGTGTTCAAAATTAGTGTTACAAAAATAGTGTTCCAAAAAATAGAAAAATGCACTGCAGTGCAAAAAAGGGGGGTAGCAAAATAATTGTATAGATACAATCAAATAGTGAGTGAGTGCAAATGGATATAAAAATGCTAGCTACTTAATCCAGTGAGGTTAAGATATAATTAAATAAAATACACAATATGCAATAACATAAAAAATAAAATACACAATATGCAATAACATAAAAAATAAAAAATAAAATATAAAATATAATCCAAAAAAGTGTTCAAAAAGTTGATCAACAAATGTTAGTGAAGAACAAAAATAAGTCAATCAAAACTAAAAAATGGAAAAAATGGGTGATGAAAAGCAAGGTGAAAGTGAGGAAATTGATTCCTTCCAATGTTAGTTACTTTAACAGATCCAAATTCCTGAGTGTGGTTGCTGAAGTAGCTGAATGGATCCTAGCACCTGTCAGCTGCTCCTATGGTATCCTAAAAAGTGTCCCTGTAAAAAAAAAAAAATGAAAAAAAAAGGAAAGAAATTCACAACATAGTGTATCCAATATGAGAATGAAGTAAAGATTAAAGTAATGCTTACCAATATGTCAACGCGTTTCTGCCCTCAAAAAAGGGCCTAGTCTTGAGAAAGGCCCTTTTTTGAGGGCAGAAACGCGTTGACATATTGGTAAGCATTACTTTAATCTTTACTTCATTCTCATATTGGATACACTATGTTGTGAATTTCTTTTTTTTACAGGGACACTTTTTAGGATACCATAGGAGCAGCTGACAGGTGCTAGGATCCATTCAGCTACTTCAGCAACCACACTCAGGAATTTGGATCTGTTAAAGTAACTAACATTGGAAGGAATCAATTTCCTCACTTTCACCTTGCTTTTCATCACCCATTTTTTCCATTTTTTAGTTTTGATTGACTTATTTTTGTTCTTCACTAACATTTGTTGATCAACTTTTTGAACACTTTTTTGGATTATATTTTATATTTTATTTTTTATTTTTTATGTTATTGCATATTGTGTATTTTATTTTTTATATTATTGCATATTGTGTATTTTATTTAATTATATCTTAACCTCACTGGATTAAGTAGCTAGCATTTTTATATCCATTTGCACTCACTCACTATTTGATTGTATCTATACAATTATTTTGCTACCCCCCTTTTTTTGCACTGCAGTGCATTTTTCTATTTTTTGGAACACTATTTTTGTAACACTAATTTTGAACACTATTGTTTGTATTATTGTTTATTAGTTTTTTGCTTGATGCACTTGCTAGAGTTGTACTTAGGCTAATTCTGTTTTATCAGTATACACTCTTATTCTGGTGTACCACTCACACTGATCACCTGTTATTACCTCTGTTTTTATTGTAATTATCAGCTTTGGCCCTTTGAGCCGCTTCTGTAAGATATTCCTGTATTTGTAATTTTATTTATATGTGCTTTTTACATTTTTTATATATAGTCTTTTATTACTGATGCTTTTTAACATGGTTCATTAAATAATCTTCTTTTATCTCTCTGTGAGTATATTTATCCCTTGGCCTCTTGTTGGCGCTGTATTCACTTCTTACTACTTGTGCATATTTTTTGGAGGTTGGTTAGGATCTCTGTTTGGATACAGCTTGGGGATTACCTTAGCGCTTGTACACACACCCTTTTTCACTATTGACCTGCATCCAATCACCTCCAGAATACTTTGGCAATCTCACAAAACTCTTCCTGGAGAGATCCCACTCACCCTCTGTCCTCACTACGGCATTCTAAATACTTCACAAGCAGCTCTGCAAAACGATTGTAGGATCATATTTCAGAGAGATGTCTACAGAATGCTACGGTGAGGGCAAGAGGGGAAGTGAGATCCGTGCCCAATGTAAACACAGGGAGAAATGGACTAGTGCAGGTGAGGGGATTGTAATTGAATTGCATTATCATTTACACAGACAGCTCCAGCATGGGGGCTGGCTGTAACCACACTAGTTAGGGAGTGTAGGAAAAAGCCTTGCTTTGTAGCTATTAGATTCTACGAACTTATTCATATGCAGTCAGAGGACTAGAAACTTTAAAATCATTTTTAGCGGCTTAGGCAGAAAAAAATTGATAATAGATGTCAATTATAAACTATCTTCTTGGAATGCTTTATTTAAATAGCCCATATTTGTTTGAGTGTATAATGGCCCTTTAAGCTCCATCAAAAATCGTACCAAAACTGTTCACTAAAAATCAAATTTTATCAAAAATGTAAACTTTGTGTGTAAATTACAAAGGGAATTTTTGTATTTAATATGCACAGCAAAAATTGTAATTTAAGTACACTGGATGTGCAAAAAACCCCCACAAAGAAATGTATACTTGTAAGTACAAAATACAAAGCATAATTGTTATTTTATTGTAAAATGGGCTGATCATGGGCATTCCTTGGGTATGTATAAAATTGTCTGTGAAATCCCAGCCTAATTCTGTAAACATTTCCACCCTACTGTTCTTTCTTTCAAACTAAAAGGTGGAGTGGTTGTGACAAAATACACAAAATACTTAATACCCTTATAGAAAAACACATGCATGCAAAACTAGAGATTCTATACCCAGAAAGTAGTGCAATGTGCTTATGTGTGCCCCCTGTTCACTGCTAACTTCGCCCTACACAGGTAAGTTTCCTTACAAGTGAGATAATCAGCCCCTAAGCATTGACACCCTTGCAAAAGGGTGAGACTCATACACATTGTTAAAGCCTGCTAAAAAGCTGGGAGCTTGCTTCTGGCAAACTAATAAGGCTTATGTGTGTCACCACCAAAAACCAGCTAGCTCCCAGTAGCGCATGGCTGCTCCTGAGGACACCTAGGTATGATTTTCAGCAACAATTCCAAGAGAAGAAAAGTGAAAAGTCTAACAATGCCATGTTATATCTGATCCATGAATGTTTAATCTTGACATGCATGTCCCTTTAATTAAAGGGTCACAGAGTAACACAAATGCAGCTAAGGTATGAACACACTATACCTACAATATACGAGAAGCTGTCAGTGGAAGCGGCAGCTAAAGTTCCAAATGTTTTTTTTTTTTTTTTTTGCATTTCATTGAATTGCAGAAATAAACCCCAACAGACTATATGTATAAGAATATATTGCAGAATTCTTTTACTACCATGCTGATATCTCACTGCAGATGATGTCCTATGAATCCCTGCATAAGTAGCTTGGTAGGCTTTCAGCTCAGATATTAAATGCCCAAGAAAATAATAGGTTTCATTATTTAAAGATGAGTAAGACATGAGACACTGTTACAAATCCTAGCGAGCCAAGATAGCTGGGTCCAAATTGGTTGAAATATGAAAGACACTAAAAAAAGAAATAAGAGCAAATCACAAATGTACTATATACCCTTTTTATGGTAGTGCTTGCCTACTCGCACACAATAGATTGCAAGCTTTATGGGACAAGTGCCCTCAGTGCTATAGCAGTAATTGCTTAATATAGTTACTATATTCCGCAATTATTGCTCATTTCTACATTTGTTTTGTGCTTCTAAATTACTATATGCATGAGTTACATTCACTAACAACCATTTCTCTCCATTGTCTATATAATCACCAGTTGCTTTTTATGGATCATGGAAGTATAGGGAGGAGGGTGAGTTTTATTGAACAGGCATCCAAGGCTTGTGTATGTTCATGTGTGAGTGTATGTATGTATGCATGTGTGTGCATTGTGCTTGTGTGCATGTGTGTATTTGTGCATGTGGGTTTTGTATATGCTTATTTGTGTGTGCATAAACATGTGTGTGAATGTGTATAAGCATGTATATGTGTATTTTTGTGTATGGGTTTGTATATGCTTGCGTATGAAAGTGCGTATCCCTGTATGCGCATGTGTGTATATTTGTGAGTATGTGAGTATGGGTTTGTATAAGTCTGCGTGTGCATGTGTTTGTGTAAATTTGTATAAGCATGGATGTATCTGTGTGTGTATGTGTGTATAAACATTTGTGTGAATGTGTGTATGCATTTATGTGTGTGATTATGTTTGTGCATGTGTTTGTATATGTGTGTGTATTTGTGTGTATGGGTTTGTATATGCCTGTATGCGCATGTGTGTATATTTGTGAGTATGTGTGTATGTGAGTATTGGTTTGTAGAAGTCTGTGTGTGCAGGTGTTTGTGTGAATGTGTATGCAAGTATGTTAGCATGTGTGCATGAGGGATTTCATATGTATATGTGTTTGAGTATATGCATGCGTGTATATGAATGAGTGTGTATATGTGTGTGTGTTCATCTATGTGCATATTCTACTTTGCTGCTAGTCTATAAAATACAACTATCACTTCATAAACATGCACAGATATAAACTATTTCTTTACTACTCATAGAAAATTCAATTAAATAATTGATCTTAACTAGATAATTAATTACAATTTATAAAACAGGTGTATTCCACATATTTTCTTCCCCATCTATGCAAATACCATAGCGTATAATTTCTTACTGCAAAAGGCAACAACATCCCAATATTTGCTGATATTAGTCCCTAAGTGTTTCTTAAACTGTGGTTTAAACATTTTTTGGGGTCCGTACAAGGTTTAATAATATACTGTACGTGTATGTTGTGATTGAGTGTGCATTTCTGTGTGCAAGTATGAGTGTGTGTGTTGTGGGTATGTGTGTGTGTGTATGTATAAGTAAGTGTGTGTGCTGTGGGTATGTGTATGTATGAGTAAGTGTGTGTTGTGAGTGTGTGTTTATGTATGAGTGAGTGCATGAGTATCTGTGGGTATGTTTGAGTGTATGTGGGTGTTCTATGTGTAGGTATGTATGAGTGTATGTGTGTATTGTGAGTGTGTGTTTATTTATGAGTGAGTGCGTGCATGTATAAGTGTGTGCATTTATAAAGGAGTGTGTTTGTGTATGAATTAGTAAAATGTTCTGTATTTTGCTTATTGTTTGATAGGCACATAGCTAATTTTGTAGCTCTTCAAATGTGTGGGTGTTGCTAATCCCCAGACAGGAGAAGCCAACATGGAAGGAACATAGAGTTAGACACAGAGTCAATTTGTTAGTCATTAGCAATAATCCCCTCATTTGTATTGTGTATTCATGTATAAAAAAAAACTAAACAAATTGGATACCTTTCTGACAAGGGGTTTGTTTTGGACTACATTATAATAATGGGGGTTGTGAAAATTTTTCCTATGCAAAAAAGGGTCCCAAGTGAAAAAGTTTAAGAAGCACAGACCTAAGGCAACTGGAAAACCTGTTTTAGCCTGCAGAGGTCTACAGTATGTCAGAATATGCTGTATCTGATGAACCTTTTTCTAATGCTCATTAGTGAAGAATGAACTTGTATATTTTGAAACCAAACAATCAGCCACAGTGGTTTAGAAAATGTAGTTATTCTTTATTTGACAATTTTAAAAAACACGGCACATCACTTCATAGGGATTCACCCCAAGTACAAGCCCTAACGCGTTTCGGCTGAACAATGTAGTTGTAGTCTTTACACAGCATGTTTAATACCGGCATTGCTGGTTCCACACCGCTTGTTCACTTTTGGAGCCTAGATGTCATGTGACCAAGGGAGTTTGTGTCTAGGGATTTGTGACTAGGAAGAGTGGGACATGACTGCAGAAGCAAGTACTGAAGGAGCCGGTTGGATTAAAAGCATATGGAAGCGATTCCTTTTAAAGAGTAAGTTGAGTCGTTAAATACCTGTTTAAACTTATTTATAGTAGAGAGTATTCTGTAGCAGTACAAGATGGTGCACTAAAAACCTCCGGAAGTGGCACAGTATTTGTCTGCACCAAACTCTGATTGTTCTTGTATATTTTGATCACTGGTAACTGGCAAAACACTTAAAGTCTACAATGTAGTGGCAGTTTGTAAGCAGTGCCCACTTCTCCTAAACTCTCCATATTAACAAATCCAGAATGAAAACCTTTTTTATGACAATTTACAGATTAGCAATTCCAGAGCAAGTTTCAACTGTATTTTTTTTCTCTGCAAATGGACTCAGTGTTTTAATACTTTTTACGTTTGCGAGTCAATATGTGCATGTAGCATCCTGGTACATCTTAAAAAAAATGTAATTGAAAGTTAATTAATATAAAGTTACATATTTATTATTAGATTCATTATATTATTATGCATATGATTTTTTCTACTGATACTATTTGATTACCTTTCTAACGTTTTAGTAACAAGTTTTCTGTGCATCTTTTCCAGTTTAAGTTGATGTAAAAGTCCTGTGCTGATATGTTTTTATGGTGATGTCCCAAAGCGTGCTGCTATTCTTTTGGACTTTTATCTCTTTGGGGTGAGTGCAGGGCCCTTGTAGCGTGCACCTGTATGCAGGAGTGCTGGAGACTATTATTGGATTTACCAGTTTAAAGGGACAGTATACACCAATTTTCATTTAACTGCATGTAATAAACACTACTATTAGGAATAATATGCACAGATACTGATCTAAAAATCCAATATAAAACCATTAAAAAACGTACTTAGAAGCTCCCAGTTTAGCACTGTTCAAGCGTATAACCCTATTTTTGCATGTACTGTCATGGTCACACATTAACATATTTCAATGTATAACTTTATTGCCCTTTGATTCCATATATTGTAAAGCTATAAACTTTCTGGAATAGACAGAAAGGCAGAAAGACAGGGTTGTCCTATAGATATTAAAACTACATTTTTCAGAAGAAAAAAAAAAAAGTATTGATGGCATGGCAGACAGACAGCTAACACACATGATGATGATGATAGGTGAAAGATAGATAGATGATAGATAGATAGATAGATAGATAGATAGATAGATAGAGATAGATAGATAGATAGATAGATAGAGAGAGAGAGATAGATAGATAGATAGATAGATAGATTGACAAATAGCATGATTTGCTCAGATGATTTGATAAATAATAAAGCACATATAGTAGCACATTGTTATGTGTAATAGTGTTTTATTTACAAAGCCCTAACTGAAGCAATATTAAATGTCACTTATTAATTTTACACATCACGTCTCAATTTGAGATTCATTTTAGCCTGAGTAGGTATTTATCACCTCTATACAAGATCTGAGGTAAGACTTTATAAATCTTTAGTATTCAGTGGAAAACCTATAAGCTGTGTATAATATAATGCAGCTGTTAATAATGTCATGCTGGTTTGATCTCAGACTATTTTTTAATTTCTGTATAATTATGAAATCCAGCAAACACAACATTCTAATTATAATTAGATCACTAAACAGTGCAACAAGGTAACAAGGTCTCTGTACATATCTGTATAATATGTAACCATACAAGCTTATAGAGAGAAGCAGAGTAACAACATTTGGTATTACTAAGTGTCACCATATTGTATATGTGTTATACTCAGTACCAGTATTATATGTAAATCATGTAACGTTGTATTTACTGTCTCTGGATAAAGCACAATTTATCTGCTTTCTATGGGGCATAACTCATCCTAAAAATCTTATAACTAGAGAGGGCAATTATGTTACTTACGTTCATTGTACACTATAACTATATACAAAATATAATGCACTCTGCTCCTGAACATAAAGTCAAAGTAAGGTCACTATATATAAGGAGATCATATTCTTCATTATTACACATTAGGCGAGATTATGCCAGACTGGCTAAAAACACTGTTCTCCCTAGGTCCAAGAATGAAATGCCCCCCCCCCCCCATCTTTTTGTCCACTACCAAACTATTGTCAGCAATCCCAAAGATTATAAAGTTCATCAGATTGAAATCCTACACGAGAGCATGTTGTTACTTAGTACACTGCAGACTACATATGATAGGAATGTTTCTTTAATTAAAAAAAAAAAACACTATTACCTGGATTATTGTCTCCCTATCTGACATCCCTGCCAAATGCTACCTGGGTCTCATGGTCCTACCTGGTCCAATTACAGTCAACACTATTATAAAATGCATGGGTTCATACTTAGTATCATTGTATATAGCTGTATATTACAGTATGTCTATGGAGCACCAGGTCTACATCAGCTGAAGGTGTACTCAGTATCACTGTATATAACTGTAAATCACATGAGGTTATACTTAGTGTAACAGTGCATTACATGAGGTAAGTCTCAGAATGACTCTACAAAACACAATGCTATACTACACATCACTATACATTGTATGATAGTATACTTAATATTAATGTACATCACATAAAGGTTATACTCTTCATCACTATACATTGTATAATATTAAACTTAATATTACTGTACATCACATAAGGATTATACTCTTCATCACTATACATTGTATAATATTAAACTTAATATTACTGTACATCACATAAGGATTATACTCTTCATCACTATACATTGTATAATATTATACTTAATATTACTGTACATCACATAAGGATTATACTCTTCATCACTATACATTACATGATGTCATACTTAGTATTACTGTACATCACATAAAGGTTGTACTCTTCATCACTATACATTACATGATGTCATACTTAGTATTACTGTACATCACATAAGAATTATACTCCTTATCACTATGCATTACATGATGTCATACTTAGTATTACTTCCCATGGCATGACGCAATAAACCTAATCACATGAAGTCATAATCATCACCACTAGACGTTACATGGGGTCCCTATACATAAGGTCATACTCATCATTACTTTATTATTATACAAGGTGTAGCAGGTACTTACGCTGCTGTTGTGCCCGGACCAGTGCACCATGGCTTGGTTGTGAGCAGAGTCCCCGGTCAGGGAGAACGTGCTGCTGCTCAGTCTCAGTTCCTCCACCCGAAAACGGGTCATTCTGTCCGGGTCCCCGGTCTGAGCTCGGGTCACCCGGCGTCCCTGGGTTTCCCGGATACGTCTCTGTGTCCTGGCACCTGGCCTAGCATTGAGTCCATAAGATAGGTGTCCTTCAGGGGTGCCAGAGAGTGCAGCTGAGTTCTCGGTTTGACCCTCCCTGGTGTTCTGACCATTTTGGGGATCAGGACAATCACTATTGAATCCCTGGTACTGAGCATCCCTGGAATCCTGGTACTGACCTGCTGTACTGTCACCCTGGTACTGACCTTCCCTACTGGCACCCTGGTACTGACCTTCTCTACTGGAACCCTGGTACTGACCATGTATACCTGCACCCTGGTACTGACCCTCCCTACTGGCACCCTGGTACTGACCTTCCCTACTGGCACCCTGGTACTGACCTGCTGTACTGTCACCCTGGTGCTGACCTTCCCTACTGGCACCCTGGTACTGACCATGTATACCTGCACCCTGGTACTGACCCTCCCTGGCACTCACATGATGATACTGACCCTGTCTAGCATTCATATACTGTACTTTACTGGCATCCTGATATTGACCATCGCTGTTATCCTCGTCTTGATCATCCCTTTCAGCGTTCTCATATAATTCACCCCTGGTATCCTGGTAGCGGCCATCCTTGGCATCCTGGTGCTGACCTGCACTAGTAACCACTCGCTGTCTACCTGTGATAACAACTTGTCCATCATCCCTATCACCCTGATCACTGCTTTTATCCTTATTCTGATCTCTTCTTGCACCCACGGACTCGTATCCTGAACTCTTCACCAAACTTCCAGTAGTGCCCACAGGCTCGTGTCCTTCTCTCTTCCCCTGACTTCCCATGTTACCCACAAATTCACCAGCTTCACCATCACTTAAAACATCCCTAGAACTCACATTCCCGGTACCACTAACTAGGTTCCTAGAAACCCTAACCTGCCCCCCCTGGACTGTTCCCTTGTGCCTCTCAGAGTCTCCCCTGGAACTAATATAATGCCCAACCCCCTGAGAGTGCCTCTGAATACCACTACCCCAGGTAGCTGGGCTCTCTGTCCCCTGAGCCTTCTGCCCTCTGCCTGTGTCATCTGCACCCTGTCTCACAACATCCCTCAGTGTGGCACCTGTGCCCTCTGCCCCTTGCCCCGTGTACCCTCTGCCCGCTTCCCCAGGCACCTGAAGCCTGACATGTGCTTGGCAGGACCGGCAGGTCAGTTCTCCAAAACTGTCATCCATCCCAATGATGCTGATCAGAAGCAGAAGCCCGCAGCCTGGCAGTGCCCCCATGCTCAGCGCTCTGTGGCTCCTCACTCCAACTCCATACAAGTTTGTGAGCTCACAGCCTGGACAGTGCAGCTGAGGAAAAAAAGAGATTCTTCTTTCAGGGCTGATGGTGTCGCTCGGGGTTTTGATGTAGGATCTGGCAGACAGGGGAGGAGCTGAATGAAAAAGACAGAGAGAGAGAGAGAGAGAGAGAGAGAGAGAGAGAGAGAGAGTGAGAGAGAGAGAGAGAGAGAGACGGAGAGAAGAGGCTGATGGAAGAGAGAAGGAAGGGATGAGAGAGGACAGGACCGAAAATGAGAGGGGTTAAAAAGAAATGGGCATGAGATAGAGATGGAAGAAGGAACAGAGATTTGAGGGTCTGAGATAACTCAGAGGAGAGAAGAGAGTGAGAGAGATAAAGAGAGAGGTCATTAGAAAGATAAAGAGAGGGATAGAGAGGGGTAATGTGAGGATAGGGTTAATGAGAGAGCTAAAGACAGAGTGGGGAAAGAGAGAGAGAGAGAAAGAGAGAGGTAATTAGAGAGATAAAGAGAGGGATAGAGAGGGGTAATGTGAGGATAGGGTTAATGAGAGAGCTAAAGACAGAGTGGGGAAAGAGAGAGAGAGAGAAAGAGAGAGGTAATTAGAGAGATAAAGAGAGGGATAGAGAGGGGTAATGTAAGACATAAAGAGAGGGGGAGAGAAAGGGTTAATGAGAGAGATAAAGAGAGAGGGTGATAAAGGGAGAGAGAGAAAAATGAAAATAGAAAATTATTTACTAAAAGAAATAGGGAGAGTACTGTGAAATTCATTTTTGGACTGAAGGGGTTAAAGAGACCCGTGCGAACTTAAGTTCCTCTTCATAAAGTAACCTGCTGAGATACTGCAATGTGATTTATTTAATACATATTTTATTTATAATCACTTTCTACATCCTGTCTGCACTAAATTTCTTTAAAAAGTTGTAACATGCAGGTTTTATTTTGCTGACCAACAAATCCTAACGATATCATAAAGAGATATGTTCTTCCATTCCAGGTAATTCTATCAGCTTTTCGATACTTGAAATATTTATTTGTTTAACCATTAATAATGAATGTGTCAGTAGTTTGTGATTTATCTACAGCTTGTATACAGTGAGCATGTGTGAGGCTGCATTATCCATAGCAGGCTACAGGCACAATAATAACATTCTTTTTTTCAGCTCTGCCCATATGGCACACATAATTACATTGGCACAGTAGGTCATTATAGAAATAAAGAGTTAACAAAATTATGATGTGACTTCATTTACAGTGCAGGTTGTTAGAAATGGCTTCAGAACTTTTATGGCACAGTAGCCAGACTCCTGTGGTGCCCCATGCCCTGCTCATATGGGACATGGTGAAGGAAGCCATCACTAGCCTATTTTTGGCATTATGTTTTATATGTAGTTGGCTAAATGTCAGGCTGGAGGTTGGCAGAATTACTCAGTGACTGTCACTGAGCCTGCAGCGTACACACTCATCACAGCTGTTTGCCATTCAGAAAAAAATAAAAAAATAATCTGAACTAAAAATCTGTATTTTATTAATCATTTATACAAAACAGACAATAGCAGCATGCATGACAAGCAAAGTCCTCATATTGTTGGAATGACACAAGAGGGTTAATTTCACCATTGTCATAGAGGGGTGTAACAGATTGCAGCTCAGGCAACGGAGGGGTTAAAAACTCACATTTTGAGTGGGAGATTTCACATATACTGTGTGAGAGAAAATAGAAACATGGCTATAGCATATGGAAATAACTTGATTTGATTTGTTAAAAATGCAAACAATTGCACATTGAAACAGTTCTCAGTCCTGTGTCCTATCCATGTGGGCAACTGGAATCCTCTGGTTATTGCAGGAAATAATAATCTATTGTTACTTTATTTTTAATAACAACATTTGCAAATTCATTAGAGCATTTCATTATCAGATCAATGTTCTTTGTATGGTAGTAATGTGTTTGCCCTGAAATGGGTTAAATGGGGTTAAACCTGCACAGCACTCTAGCTCCCCTGTCAGTCACATTATGGTAATTAGCAGCTATGTGTCTGTGCTGGCCTGATTGGCTCAGTGGCTGCGTTCTGCTCCAGAATTGCAATGCATTATGGCTCCTAAGAACACATTTAACTATGTTTTTAACTCTTTTGCAGGGCTTACACACATAGGTGGTGATACCAATTCTTCAGAAAATGATTTATCTACAAAACTCCCCATATGCATTAATGGTGTTTTTTGCAGAAATAATTAGAGACATTTTTTTCTAAAGGATTGCTGTTGAGCGATAGTAATGCCCATTTTATTTATTAATAAAATACTCTATGGATTGACAACTTTTTAATAATTCAGAATAATGATCCTTTAATAACTGTCATTTTAAACCTAACTTTCAGCTAGATTATGAGTTTTGCGGTATGAGTGAAAAAGCAGCGTTAAGGCTTTTTTTCAATACCGCTGGTATTACGAGTCTTGCAGGTTTAGCTGCACCGCACACTTTTTTGGCCGTAATGCAATGTAATTACTGCAGCTTTCAAAAAGTCCTTTTTCAAAGGGACTTCCATAGCGTTGGTATTACGAGTTTGCCTGGGAGGCCAAAAAGTGAGCGGTACAGCCTATACTGTCAAGATCCATGCCGTAAACTGAATGTCAGTAGTTATGGGTTTTACGCTACAAAGCTATAGCATAAAACTCATAACTAAAGTGCTACAAAGTACACTAATACCCATAAACTACCTATTAACCCCTAAACTGAGGCCCTCCCGCATAGCAAATACTAAAATAAAATTATTAACCCCTAATCTGCCGCTCCGGACATCGCCACCACTATAATAAACATATTAACCCCTAAACTGCAGCACTTCCGCATCACAAACTCTAGTTAAATATTATTAAGCCCTAATTTGCCACCCCTATCATCGCCACCACCTACCAACATTTATTAACCCCTAATCTGCCACCCCCAATGTCGCCGCCACTATGCTAAATTTATTAACCCCTAAACCTAAGTCTAACCTCAACCCTAACACCCCTAACTTAAATATAATTAAAATAAATCTAAATAAAACCTACTATTAATAAATACCTATAAAATAAAACCTAACCTAGCTACAATATAATTAATAGTTACATTGTAGCTAGCTTAGGGTTTATTTTTATTTTACAGGCAAGTTTGTATTTATTTTAACTAGGTAGAATAGTTACTAAATAGTTATTAACTATTTACTAACTACCTAGCTAAAATAAATACAAATTTACCTGTAAAATAAAACCTAACCTGTCTTACACTAACACCTAACCTTACGCTACAATTAAATCAATTACATAAATTAAATAAAATTACCTAAATTGCAAAAAAACAAACACTAAACTACACGAAATAAAAAAAAAGAAATTATCAGATATTTAAACTAATTACACTTAATCTAATAGCCCTATCAAAATAAAAAAGCCCCCCTCAAAATAAAAAAAAAACCCTAGCCTAAACTAAACTACCAATAGCCCTAAAAAGGGCCTTTTGCTGCGCATTGCCCCCAAGAAATCAGCCAATGGAATGTGAGCTTAATCTTATTGGCTGATTGCAACAGCCAATAGGATTTTTTCAACCTTAATTCTGATTGGCTATTAGAAATCTACCAGCCAATCGGAATCTAAGGGACAACATCTTGATTGTACGTTCCCACGGGAATAGGGCCCTCAATTTCTCCTGTTTTGTCTTATCGTATTGTTTCTCCATTGTACTGTTATCCTTGTACCCATGGGCAGCACTGCGGAATCTGTTGGCGCTTTATAAATAAAGAATAATAATAATAATTAAAGGGAAACCTCATTCGGAAAAAGACATCGATTGAAGAGGATGCTCCGCGCCGGATGGATGAAGATAGAAGATGCCGTCTGGATGAAGACTTCTGCCCGGTTGGATGAAGACTTCTGCCGCTTTGTTGAAGACTTCTGCAGGCTTCATTGAGAATGGATGTCGGTTCTTCAAAAACTGTAAGTGGATCTTCGGGGGTTAGTGTTAGGCTTTTTTAAGGGTTTATTGGGTGGGTTTTATTTTTAGATTAGGGGTCTCGGCACTTGAAAAATATCTAAATGCCCTTTTAAAGACAATGTCCATCCAAATGCCCTTTTCAGGGCAATGGGAGCTTAAGTTTTTTTAGTTAGGATTTTATTTGTGGGGTTGGTTGTGTGGGTGGTGGGTTTTACTGTTGGGGGGTTGTTTGTATTTTTTTTTTGTAGGTAAAAGAGCTGATTTCTTTGGGACAATGCTCCGCAAAAGGCCCTTTTAGGGGCTATTGGTAGTTTAGTTTAGGCTAGGGGTTTTTTTATTTTGGGGGGGGGGGGGTTATAGGGCTATTAGATTAGGTGTAATTAGTTTAAATATCTGATAATTTCTTTTTTTATTTTTTGTAATTTAGTTTTTTTTTGTTTCTTTTTGTAATTTAGGTAATTGTATTTAATTAATGTAATTTATTTAATTGTAGTGTAAGGTTAGATGTTAGGGTAACTCATGTTAGGTTTTATTTTACAGGTAAATTTGCATTTATTTTAGCTAGGTAGCTGATAAATAGTTAATAACTATTTACTAACTAGTTTACCTAGTTAAAATAAGTACAAACTTAACTGTGAAATAAAAATAAAACCTAAGCTAGCTACAATGTAACTATTAGTTATATTGTAGCTATCCTAGGGTTTATTTTATAGGTAAGTATTTCGTTTTAAATAGGAATTATTTAGGTATTAATAGTAGGTTTTATTTAGATTTATTTTAATTACATTAAAGTTAGGTGGTGTTAGGGTTAAGGGCTAATAACTTTAGTATAGTGGCAGCGATGTTAGGGGCGGCATATTAGGGGTTAATAAGTGTAGGTGGGTGGCGGTGACATTTGGGCGGCAGATTAGGGGTTAATAATAAGTGTAGGTGGGTGGTGGCGACATTGGGGGCGGCAGATTAGGAGTTAATAACTGTAATGTAGGTGTCGGCAGTGTCGGGGGCGGCAGATTAGGGGTTAATAAGTGTAGGTAGGTTGTGGCTACATTGGGACGGCAGATTATGGGTTAATAAATTTAATGTAGGTGTCAGCGATGTCGGGGGCAGCAGATTAGGGGTTTTTAGACTCTGGGTTTATGTTAGGGTGTTTGTTGTAAACATAAATTTAGTTTCCCCGTAGACTTTAATGGGGCTGCATTACGGAACTTTACGATGCTTTATTGCAGGTGTTAGACTTTTTTTCAGCCTGCTCTCCCCATTGATGTCTATGAGGAAATTGTGCACAAGCACGTAAAACCAGCTCACCGCAGCTTTCAGCAGCGCTGGTATTGGAGTTCGGTATGGAGCACAATTTTGCTCTACGCTCACTTCTTGCCTGCTAACGCCGGGTTTTTGTAAACCTGTAATATCAGCGCTGTATGTAAGTGAGCGGTGACAATAACTTGCAAGTTAGTACCGCACTGCTCATAACGCAAAACTCGTAATCTAGCCGTTTGTTCTCTGTACAAAGATTGTATTAAAAAATTATTTTTTTTCTACAATGTCGATTACTGAAATATAAATGACCATTAAATATTGTAGAATAATAAAAAAAAATGTAATAAGACTTCCTCTGAATTCTAAAATGAGTAGTAGATTTTTTTATGACAAAATTTTAAAACTTACTCCAATTTGCCAGCTCCCTGTATCATGTAACAGCTGTCAGCTAATAACAGACTCATACACTTATACACTGTAAACTCTTGCACATGCTCAGTAATAGCTGGTGCCTTGGAAGGTGTGCATATAACTGTATCATGTGAGAGCCATCAGCCAATCACAGACTCACATACGTATACACTGGGAACTCTTGCACATGCTCAGTAGAAACTGGTACCTCAGTAAGTGTGCATATAACTGTATCATGTGACAGCCATCAGCCAGTCACAGACTCATATATGTATACACTGTTAACTCTTGCATATGCTCAGTAGTAGCTGGTGTCTCAGTAAGTCTGCATATAACTGTATTATGTGACAGCCATCAGCCAGTCACAGACTCATATACGTATACACTGTGAACTATTGCACATGCTCAGTAGTAGCTGGTGCCTCAGAAAGTGTGCATATAAAATGAGTGAGCACAATGTGATAACTGAAGTAAATTGGAAATCTCTCAAAACTGCCTTTAGTGTCCCTTTATCAACTTAAAACTTTACACTTAGCTTTACTCTCATAAAAGATCCTCCCATAATTATTTAATTATTTCCTAGACACTGTCCTTACAGGGCCATTAAACCCAAAACATTTCTTTCACAATTCGGATAGAGAATACAATTTTAAACAACATTCCAATTTACTTATATTATCTAATTTGCTTCAATCTTTAGATATCCTTTGTTAAAGAAATAGCAATGCACATTGGTGAGCCAATCACAGGAGGCATCTATGTGCAGCTACCAATCAGAAGCTACTGAGCCTATCTAGATATGCTTTTCAGGAAAGCATATCAAGAGAATGAATCAAATTAGATAATTGAAGTAAATTAGAAAGTTGTTTAAAATGGTATTCTCTATCTAAATCATGAAAGAAAAAAATTGGGTTTAATGTCCCTTTAAGTGAATTGTTTATAATCCAATATAATGAGATCATGTATATGGACTGTAATCCCATGTGTCAGTTATGTACCCTATATTGCATAATAACACTAGTACTAACAATAATAATAATTCTAATACTAATACTTCTACTTATAATAATACAAATAATAAGTAAATAGTAATAATAATAACAATATTAACAACAATAATAATAATAATAATAAGACTGATAATAATAATAATAGTAATATATATATATATATATATATATATATACTAGTCCTAAAGCCCGTATACACGGGCCAATTTTTTAGGTACCGCGGTTCCAACCCTTGCTCCCTCTCTCTCCCCCCTCTCTTTTGCGCTCTCTCTCTCTCCCCCCTCTCTTTTGAATTCTCTCTCTCCCCCTTATTTTGCACTCTCCCCCTCTTTTGCTCTCTATCTCTCTCCCCTTTTTTGCTCTCTCTCTCCCCTCTTGTGCTCTTTCTCCCCCCTCTTTTGCTCTCTCTCTCTCCCCTCTTTTGCTCGCTCTCTCTCTTCCCCCCCTCATCTGCTCTCTCCCCCTCTTGCTCTCTCTCGCCCTCTTTTGCTCGCTCTCTCTCCCCTATTTTGCTCTCTCCCCCCTCTTTTGCTCTCTCTCGCCCCCCTCTTTTGCTCTCTCTCTCCCCCCTCTTTTGCACTCTCTCTCTCTCCCCCCTCTCTTTTGCTCTCTCTCCCCCTCTCTTTTGCTCTCTCTCCCCCTCTCTTTTGCTCTCTCCTCCCCTCTCTTTTGCTCTCTCTTCCCCTCTCTTTTGCTCTCTCTTCCCCTCTTTTGCACTCTCTCTTCCCCTCTTTTGCACTCTCTCCCCCTTCTCTTTTGCGCTCTCTCCCCCTCTCTTTTGCACTCTCTCCCCCTCTTTTGTGCACTCTCTCTCCCCCCTCTCTTTTAAACTCTCTCTCTACCCCCTCTCTTTTGAGCTCTCTCTCCCCCCCTCTCTTTTGAGCTCTCTCTCCCCCCCCCTCTCTTTTGAGCTCTCTCTCTCCCCCCACTCTTTAGCGCTCTCTCCCCCCTCTTTTTTGCGATCTCCCCCTCTTTTTTGCGCTCTCTCCCACTCTCTTTTGTGCTGTCTCCCCCTTGCGCTCTCTCCCCCTCTTTTTTGCACTCTCTCCCCCTCTTTTTTGCGCTCTCTCCCCCTCTCTTTTGTGCTCTCTCCCCCTCTCTTTTGCGCTCTCTCTCTCCCTCTTTTGCTCTCTCTCTCCCTCTTTTGCACTCTGTCTCCCCCTTCTCTTTTGCGCTCTCTCCCCCCTCTTTTGCGCTCTCTTTTAAACTCTCCCCCCTCTCTTTTGCGCTCTCTCTCCCCCTCTCTTTTGCGCGCTCTCTCCCCCCTCTCTTTTGCGGGCTCTCTCCCCCTCTCTTTTTAGCTCTCTCTCTCCCCCTCTTTTGTGCGCTATCTCTCCCCCTCTCTTGCGCTCTCTCCCCCTCTCTTTTGCGCTCTCTCTCTCCCTCTTTTGCGCTCTCTCTCCCACCTCTCTTTTAAGCTCTCTCTCCCCCCTCTCTTTTGAGCTCTCTCTCCCCCCTCTCTTTTGAGCTCTCTCTCCCCCCTCTCTCTCCCCCTCTTTCTCTCCCACTCTCTTGCGCTCTCTCTCCCTCTTTTGC
This sequence comes from Bombina bombina, assembly GCF_027579735.1. Classification (NCBI taxonomy): domain Eukaryota; kingdom Metazoa; phylum Chordata; class Amphibia; order Anura; family Bombinatoridae; genus Bombina; species Bombina bombina. The sequence goes on from NC_069507.1 coordinate 252,879,347, forward strand.
TCTTCCCCCTCTTCTGCTCGCTTTCTTTGGTCTCTCCCGCCGGCCACCCCCCTCCCGCGCGCTCCCGCGAGGCCATGCCCCTCACCACGCCCGCCGGCCACGCCCCTTGTCACGCCCACCACACCCACCGGCCACACACCCATCACGGCACGCCCGACGCCGGTCACGCCCCCACCAGGCAGCTTCCGCAGTGCGCACTACTCTGCAGCTGAAGGCCAGGTGTGTTTGTCCGCGCGCAGTCTCTACTGCACATGACGGCTTCAGACAAACACACTTGGCCTTTTAAAATATAGGATATATATATATAATACTACTACTACTACTAATAGTAATTATAATAATAATAACAACAACAATAATACTAATACTACTACTACTAATAATAATAATAACATTAATAATAAAAACAATAATAATAACAATAGTAATAACAATAATAATAACAACAATAATAATAATTATAGCAATACTACTACTACTACTACTACTACTACTAATAATAATAATAATACCAATAACAATAATAAAAACAATAATAACAACAACAACAATAATAATAATAATAATAATAATAATAATAATAATAATAGCAATTATAATAAAACCAACAATAATAATAATAAAAACAACAATAATAATAACAACAATAGTAATAAAACCAACAATAATAATAATAATAAAACCAACAATAATAATAATAAAAACAATAATAATAATAATAATAATAATAATAAAAACAATAATAATAATAATAATAATAAAAACAACAATAATAATGACAACAATAATGTTAAAACCAACAATAATAATAATAATAATAATAAAAACAACAATAATAATAACAATAATAATAATAATAATAATAATAATAATAAAAACAACAACAATAATAATAACAATAATAATAATAATAACAATAATAATAATAATGATGATTATTATTATTATTATTATTAATAATAATAATAACTAGACTGGCATTATTTTCTCAGTAAAGTCCTAAGTACTTATGAGGCTTGGCTGTAGTATACTCTGGGCTTAAACCTTTTATAGTACCCTGCATTTAGCAGCCCCTTCAAGCAGACATCAGGTATATTGGCATGTAAGCAGACTAGATAGCATGTAAATGTAATAAATCAGTTTGTATTTAGTAAGATGTGTTAAACGTTATGCTGCCCGGTACAGCATGACTTATATTGACGTTAAGTTCCAGGTGCTGAGCTCCACTAAGCATCACAGTGAAAACACCCCAGGGGGAATCAGTAGCATAACGCAGCTAATGAGTTCTTTCCTGAAAACAGTTTTTACATTATTTATTTATCAGTAAATTAGAATGGTTAGCTAATTTCTCTGTATTGTGTTTTAATTTGATAACATCTGCATAATTTCACACAGATGAATACAACGAAAGAAGACAAAGCTGGCTGACACGCATTTGCTAATTTAACTTTTAACTCAATGAATGCCAGAGTTCCACAAAATTTGGTATAGGAACTATAGTTTTCATAAATTGTTTCTGGATAGTGTAAAATGCGTAGCACCTTTTTATATAATCTAATATAAAATCCTATTGCTTCAAAAGCCTATTTGCAATAGAGACTATTGGTCATTAATGTCAGCCAATGAATTTAGTATTTAAATGTGTGTTTTACTTACATTTGACATTTATAAAAGCTTCCATTTAAAGGGACTAGAAAGCTATATCACAAATGGTTTTATTTAGTCCCATCATAATACACATGGCAATTTAGCAATATAATCTCATGTTAAAAATGGCACTTTGCTGTCAGCTCTATTTGCAAGCCCCTTAAACATTTTCAGAAACTACATATGTGTTAATTGGTTTGAGTGACATCACAGCTTGCCTGTCACTCAAAGGTACTGTTCAATCAATGTATCTGTTTTCTCTAAGAACAGTTCTGCAGGGGTGTGGCATTGAGACAATTACAGAACCTTATACCTATTCAAGCAGCTTTTTAATTTTTAAATTTTAGATAATTGTAAAGTTGTCATACATTCTGCTGGGACCAAAGAGCACCATTTATGGTATTGTTTCTATGTTACAGTTTTTCTTCATACTGTTTCTTTAACATTTTTAAGAGCATTATATTTTTCTATTGTAATAATACAATAGAGCTGGCCCATTTTTGGTACAACACCTTGTATAGCCCTTGCTGATTGGATGGCTACATTTAGCCATCCAATCAGCAAGCACAACCTAGATGCTGAACCTAAAATGGGCCAGCTCCAAAGCTTTCATTCCTGCTTTTCAAATAAAGATACTAAGAGAATGAAGAACATTTGATAATAGGAGTAAATTAAAAACATTGATAAAAATTCCAATCATGAAAGAAAACATTTGGGTTTAATATCCCTTTAAAAGGTTGAAGCTAATGGAATTGATGATGTTCTTATACAATAATTTTATATTTGTCATTGTCCTTTGTGTGACCAGCAATATTATAGCAATGGGGAACCACCAGTCAAGATCACTTGATGACATAGAACCAAAGGGATTCTTCCAGCACAACACATGTAAATGTTCATGAGGTACTGTGCAGGTTCATCTTTTTAAATAAGGTTATATTAATTCAGTTTGTATTTAACTTATAAATGTAAACACCTGCTTGTAATAATTTCATGATAGACTCATTATGTTTTCATAAAAACTCTACCTGAAAATATTAGTGTGACAGGTTGTAATATTATCTCTTTCTCCATGTACCTTCAAGTTATTTAATGACTCACAGGGCATTAACTATTTTTTTTTTTTAAAGGGCCTTTAAAATAGTGTGTGGGGGGGTTGTTCTTACGATCCAGTGAGAAATCTTTCTGTAGGAATAAGATGGGAACATTTACTGTTAGTTTCAAAATCAGTTTAAACATATTCAATTTATTACATACAAAAATATTTCTTAAAACCCTGGGGTAGATTTATCATTGTCCAGATTGACAAGGTTCATATATAGTGAACCTGTCTGCTCAAGGTTGCAAATTGTGCGGAACCTTCACTTCCAAATTTTATAATTGCACGAGTGGTTGATCATGCAATGGCAGCCCCTGCAGTCAAGCAAACAATTGCTCAACAGCATGGCTTGTCAATATGATATAATATGGAAACGTAAACACCTAGGGAAGGGTGAATGATTGTTATTTTGCAGCATTTATGTATAAATTCTATATGCCTTATTGTGATGATATATTTGTATTTAATTGTGCTCTTGGCAAACAAAACTGTCTATGAATGATCTAATCCTGTAATTTGTTATGATGATGACTATTTGGACTTATATATCTAGTTGATGTTATGGATGTGTTATAGTTGTCACAAGTTGCACTCTATTTTCATTTTATATTATTTGAATGGTAAATTTGTATTTCTTCACTATGGTTATGGGGAACAAGTGCAGTTTTTTTCTCGGCTTAGAGGTCACAGGGAGTTAAATACTCGGTTTATTTTGCACTTCTGTTTCTCAGAGGAAGGGACATAATGACCCTGAAATGTTACAAATAAATACTTAAGCTTTTCAAGATTGGTGAGTGCTCTATCTTCTATTGTGAGAAGAAGGATACATTGTCTGGAGTAGCTGTGTTAGCCAGTGATTTAGATGCAAAAATAATGAGACTATTGCATTAAGTAAGGATACGTTTTATTGGACTAACTATACATTTAAAAGAAGATAAGTTTTCAAGTTTCGTCTCTTCCTTAAGTCAACTCATAATACGAGCGCAAGCCGACGCATGCAAAAAGCCTCTGTCTAGCAAAGTTAACATGCGAGCCGAAGCGCAAAAAAGCTTGCCACATGTAATATATAGTTTAAACATTTGATTCAAGCATTTTTAACTTATTATTGTTTTTCAGCGGATCATACTCACAAAATGTCTCTTCTAATAAAAGCCCTTGAGCAAAAGAAGATGACTCCCAAAACATTAAAAAACTATATTTTCATTTTTTCCCAATATTGATAATAAAAATTAAAAACCACAAAATAAAAGACAAACAAAAAAGACATTTCCTGGGTTTTTACATTAAAGCTGAAGGGCCTGTGTGTTGATTAATACCTTTTAATAATAATCTTTTTGCTGTGGGTTTCAATAAGTCAAAAAGGATCTAAAAATGATGATAAACACTGAGGGCTAGATTACAAGTGGAGCGTTAAATATCTCTTGCATGCAAGTGATATTAGCTCTCCACTTAGTAATACCAGTGCACGATAATGTGAGCTGGTATTACAAGTAAATCACAATGCAAATGCGAGCTTGCCTTCACATTGCTAGGAAGCATTGCGCTCACGAGAGCGCGTTTCCATAGACTCCTATGGAAGCCTCGTTCTGATGTCGTCACATCAACATTTTTAAATATATATGTATATGACTATATACATATATATGTATGTGTTTATATGTGTGTATACATATATTAACACATTAATATATATATATATATATTAAAGAAATACATATATATTTACATTGCGGTCTATGTGAACACACAGTCCTTTTTTTTTCGAACCACCACCAACTTTAAAACCCCAAAAATGAAAAAAAAAATGCTAGATTTCTTTTTCATAAAAAACCACAATGCCCTCTATTTTGAGGGCATTTGGGGCACTTTTAGAAAATTAACCAGAGATCTGATCTCTGGTTACTTTTCTGAGCTCACGGTATCAATAACAAGTAATTTGCAATGGCTGGTTAATTATCACGCTCCCGGAAATGTGAACATTTGCCCATTTGCGGTAGCGAGATAATTTAGCACTCCACTTGTAATCTAGCCTTGAGAATTTAAATTAGCAAAACCAGGACTTACAAATGTTAAAGGGACCTTAAACACTGTGTAAGACATTTCTGTGCTGCGATAGAATAACATATAAGCCAAGTCTTAAATTCTTATCTTTGGTTCAGACCCTGGATAGTGCCTGCTGATTGGTGGCTACATTTACATTTTAACCCTGGTACTGAACGAAAAGTTGGCTGGCTCCTAAGCTTACATAAAGCAAATAAATGTGAGCACCCACTACCCAAAGGGGTTTAAAATCTAATAAAATGCTCCTAAGCTTACATTCCTGCTTTTCAAATAAAGATAGCAAGAGAACAAAGAAAAAATGATAAGTAAATTAGGCCTAGATTTGGAGTTTGGCGGTAGCCGTGAAAACCAGCGTTAGAGGCTCCTAACGCTGGTTTTAGGCTGCCGCCGGTATTTGGAGTCACTCAAAAAAGGGTCTAACGCTCACTTTTCAGCCGCGACTTTTCCATACCGCAGATCCCCTTACGTCATTTGCGTATCCTATCTTTTCAATGGGATCTTTCTAACTCTGGTATTTAGAGTCGTGTCTGAAGTGAGCGTTAGAATTCTAACGACAAAACTCCAGCCGCAGAAAAAAGTCAGTAGTTAAGAGCTTTCTGCGCTAACGCCGGTTCATAAAGCTCTTAACTACTGTGCTCTAAAGTACACTAACACCCATAAACTACCTATGTACCCCTAAACCGAGGTCCCCCCACATCACCGCCACTCGATTACATTTTTTTAACCCCTAATCTGCCGACCGCCACCTACGTTATACTTATGTACCCCTAATCTGCTGCCCCTAACACCGCCGACCCCTGTATTATATTTATTAACCCCTAACCTGCCCCCCACAACATCGACGCCAGCTACCTACAATAATTAACCCCTAATCTGCCGACCGCAAAGAGCCGCCACCTACATTATCCCTATGTACCCCTAATCTGCTGCCCCTAACACCGCCGACCCCTATATTATATTTATTAACCCCTAATCTGCCCCCCTCAACGTCGCCTCTACCTGCCTACACTTATTAAACCATAATCTGCCGAGCGGACCGCACCGCTACTATAATAAAGTTATTAACCCCTAATCCGCCTCACTAACCCTATAATAAATAGTTTTAACCCCTAATCTGCCCTCCCTAACATCACCGACACCTAACTTCAATTATTAACCCCTAATCTGCCGACTGGAGCTCACCGCTATTCTAATAAATGTATTAACCCCTAAAGCTAAGTCTAACCCTAACACTAACACCCCCCTAAATTAAATATAATTTAATCTAACGAAATTAATTAACTCTTCTTAAATAAATTATTCCTATTTAAAGCTAAATACTTACCTGTAAAATAAATCCTAATATAGCTACAATATAAATTATATTGATATAATAGCTATTTTAGGATTAATATTTATTTTACAGGTAACTTTGTATTTATTTTAACCAGGTACAATAGCTATTAAATAGTTAAGAACTATTTAATAGCTAAAATAGTTAAAATAATTACAAATTTACCTGTAAAATAAATCCTAACCTAAGTTACTATTAAACCTAACACTACACTATCAATAAATAAATTAAATACAATACCTATAATTATCTACAATTAAACCTAACACTACACTATCAATAAATAAATTAAATACAATTCCTACAAATAAATACAATGAAATAAACTAACTAAAGTACAAAAAATAAAAAAGAAGTAAGTTACAAAAAATAAAAAAATATTTACAAACATTAGAAATATATTACAACAATTTTAAACTAATTACACCTACTCTAAGCCCCCTAATAAAATAACAAAGCCCCCCAAAATAAAAAAATGCCCTTCCCTATTCTAAATTACTAAAGTTCAAAGCTCTTTTACCTTACCAGCCCTGAACAGGGCCCTTTGCGGGGCATGCCCCAAGAAGTTCAGCTCTTTTGCCTGTAAAAAAAAACATACAATACCCCCCCCCAACATTACAACCCACCACCCACATACCCCTAATCTAACCCAAACCCCCCTTAAATAAACCTAACACTAAGCCCCTGAAGATCTCAATACCTTGAGTCATCTTCACCCAGCCGAGCCAAATGCTTCATCCAAGCGGAGCAAGAGGAGGTCCTCCATCCGGTAGAAGACTTCATCCAAGCGGGGCAGAAGAGGTCTTCCATCCGATTGAAGTCTTCATCCAAGAGGCATCTTCTATCGTCATCCATCCGGAGTGGAGCGGCAGCATCCTGAAGACCTCCGACGCGGAACATCCATCCTGGCCGACGACTGGACGACGAATGACGGTTCCTTTAAATGACGTCATCCAAGATGGCGTCCCTCGAATTCTGATAGGCTGATAGGATTCTATCAGCCAATCGGAATTAAGGTAGGAATATTCTGATTGGCTGATGGAATCAGCCAATCAGAATCAAGTTCAATCCGATTGGCTGATCCAATCAGTCAATCAGATTGAGCTCGCATTCTATTGGCTGTTCCGATCAGCCAATAGAATGCGAGCTCAATCTGATTGGCTGATTGGATCAGCCAATCGGATTGAACTTGATTCTGATTGGCTGACTCCATCAGCCAATCAGAACATTCCTACCTTAATTCCGATTGGCTGATAGAATCCTATCAGCCAATCGGAATTCGAGGGACGCCATCTTGGATGACGTCATTTAAAGGAACCGTCATTTGTCGTTCAGTCGTCGGCCAAGATGGATGTTCCGCGTCGGAGGTCTTCAGGATGCTGCCGCTCCACTCCGGATGGATGACGATAGAAGATGCCTCTTGGATGAAGACTTCAATCGGATGGAAGACCGGTAGAAGTCTTCATCCAAGCGGGGCAGAAGAGGTCTTCCATCCGATTGAAGTCTTCATCCAAGAGGCATCTTCTATCGTCATCCATCCGGAGTGGAGCGGCAGCATCCTGAAGACCTCCGACGCGGAACATCCATCCTGGCCGACGACTGAACGACGAATGACGGTTCCTTTAAATGACGTCATCTAAGATGGCGTCCCTCGAATTCCGATTGGCTGATAGGATTCTATCAGCCAATCGGAATTAAGGTAGGAATATTCTGATTGGCTGATGGAATCAGCCAATCAGAATCAAGTTCAATCCGATTGGCTGATCCAATCAGTCAATCAGATTGAGCTCGCATTCTATTGGCTGTTCCGATCAGCCAATAGAATGCGAGCTCAATCTGATTGGCTGATTGGATCAGCCAATCGGATTGAACTTGATTCTGATTGGCTGACTCCATCAGCCAATCAGAACATTCCTACCTTAATTCCGATTAGCTGATAGAATCCTATCAGCCAATCGGAATTCGAGGGACGCCATCTTGGATGACGTCATTTAAAGGAACCGTCATTCGTCGTTCAGTCGTCGGCCAGGATGGATGTTCCGCATCGGAGGTCTTCAGGATGCTGCCGCTCCACTCCGGATGGATGACGATAGAAGATGCCTCTTGGATGAAGACTTCAATCGGATGGAAGACCTCTTCTGCCCCGCTTGGATGAAGACTTCTACCGGTCTTCCATCCGATTGAAGTCTTCATCCAAGAGGCATCTTCTATCGTCATCCATCCAGAGTGGAGCGGCAGCATCCTGAAGACCTCCGACGCGGAACATCCATCCTGGCCGACGACTGAACGACGAATGACGGTTCCTTTAAATGACGTCATCCAAGATGGCGTCCCTCGAATTCCGATTGGCTGATAGGATTCTATCAGCCAATCGGAATTAAGGTAGGAATGTTCTGATTGGCTGATGGAGTCAGCCAATCGGAATCAAGTTCAATCCGATTGGCTGATCCAATCAGCCAATCAGATTGAGCTCGCATTCTATTGGCTGATCGGAACAGCCAATAGAATGCGAGCTCAATCTGATTGACTAATTGGATCAGCCAATCGGATTGAACTTGATTCTGATTGGCTGATTCCATCAGTCAATCAGAATATTCCTACCTTAATTCCGATTGGCTGATAGAATCCTATCAGCCAATCGGAATTCGAGGGACGCCATCTTGGATGACGTCATTTAAAGGAACCGTCATTCGTCGTCCAGTCGTCGGCCAGGATGGATGTTCCGCGTCGGAGGTCTTCAGGATGCTGCCGCTCCACTCCGGATGGATGACGATAGAAGATGCCTCTTGGATGAAGACTTCAATCGGATGGAAGACCTCTTCTGCCCCGCTTGGATGAAGACTTCTACCGGATGGAGGACCTCCTCTTGCTCCGCTTGGATGAAGCATTTGGCTCGGCTGGGTGAAGACGACTCAAGGTAGGGAGATCTTCAGGGGCTTAGTGTTAGGTTTATTTAAGGGGGGTTTGGGTTAGATTAGGGGTATGTGGGTGGTGGGTTGTAATGTTGGGGGGGGGTATTGTATGTTTTTTTTTACAGGCAAAAGAGCTGAACTTCTTGGGGCATGCCCCGCAAAGGGCCCTGTTCAGGGCTGGTAAGGTAAAAGAGCTTTGAACTTTAGTAATTTAGAATAGGATAGGGCATTTTTTTATTTTGAGGGGCTTTGTTATTTTATTAGGGGGCTTAGAGTAGGTGTAATTAGTTTAAAATTGTTGTAATATATTTCTAATGTTTGTAAATATTTTTTTATTTTTTGTAACTTACTTCTTTTTTATTTTTTGTACTTTAGTTAGTTTATTTCATTGTATTTATTTGTAGGAATTGTATTTAATTTATTTATTGATAGTGTAGTGTTAGGTTTAATTGTAGATAATTATAGGTATTTTATTTAATTTATTTATGGATAGTGTAGTGTTAGGTTTAATAGTAACTTAGGTTAGGATTTATTTTACAGGTAAATTTGTAATTATTTTAACTATTTTAGCTATTAAATAGTTCTTAACTATTTAATAGCTATTGTACCCGGTTAAAATAAATACAAAGTTACCTGTAAAATAAATATTAATCTGAAATTAGCTATAATATCAATATAATTTATATTGTAGCTATATTAGGATTTATTTTACAGGTAAGTATTTAGCTTTAAATAGGAATAATTTATTTAAGAAGAGTTCATTAATTTTGTTAGATTAAAATTATTTTTAATTTAGGGGGGTGTTAGTGTTAGGGTTAGACTTAGCTTTAGGGGTTAATACATTTATTAGAATAGCGGTGAGCTACAGTCGGAAGATTAGGGGTTAATAATTGAAGTTAGGTGTCGGCGATGTTAGGGAGGGCAGATTAGGGGTTAATACTATTTATTATAGGGTTAGTGAGGCGGATTAGGGGTTAATAAGTGTAGGCAGGTGGAGGCGACGTTGTGGGCGGCAGATTAGGGGTTAATAAATATAATATATGGGGTCGGCGGTGTTAGGGGCAGCAGATTAGGGGTACATAGGGATAATGTAAGTAGCGGCGGTTTACGGAGCGGCAGATTAGGGGTTAAAAATAATTTACAGGGGTCAGCGATAGCGGGGGCGGCAGAATAGGGGTTAATAAGTGTAAGGTTAGGGGTGTTTAGACTCGGGGTACATGTTAGGGTGTTAGGTGCAGATGTAGGAAGTGTTTCCCTATAGCAAACAATGGGGCTGCGTTAGGAGCTGAACGCGGCTTTTTTGCAGGTGTTAGGTTTTTTTCAGCTCAAACAGCCCCATTGTTTCCTATGGGGGAATCGTGCACGAGCACGTTTTTGAGGCTGGCCGCGTCCGTAAGCAACTCTGGTATCGAGAGTTGCAGTGGCGTTAAATATGCTCTACGCTCCTTTTTTGGAGCCTAACGCAGCCATTCTGTGGACTCTCAATACCAGAGTTATTTTAAAGGTGCGGCCAGAAAAAAGCCAGCGTTAGATACGTGGGTCGTTACCGACAAAACTCTAAATCTAGCTGTCAGAAAGTTGCTTAAAATTGCTGCTCTATCTGATTAATTTAAGAAAAAAATTAGGGTTTAGTGTCCCTTTAATGTTTTTAAAATAAATAAACATCCTTTTTATTGCAATTATTTATCAATAACCAAGCTCCACCCACCATTTGCCTTATTTTGAGGAGCCAATAAGGGCTTTAGTCTTGCGCGCAAGTAATATCAGGTTTTCGTTTGTGCACAGGTTAAATTGTGTTCGTATTACAAGTTGAAAGTAAACACGATCGATTGAGCGCAATCCAAGTTAAAGCTCGTTGGGTTAGCGCGACCTCAGAGCTCTGGTTAGCTGATTCGCAAACAAAAAAGTTGCACATAAAATCAAAAATACATTACAAGCTACAGTTACCCTGATAATAACACTATCTAATAAATATACATTACACAGTACAGTTACACTCATAATAACACTGTCTAATAAATATACATTACATGCAGTACAGTTACATTCATAATAACACCATTTAATAAATATACATTACACAGTACAGTTACACACATAATAACCGTGTCTAATAAATATATATTACACAGTACAGTTACACTCATAATAACACCATCTAATAAATATGCATTACACAGTACAGTTACACTCAAATTAACACTGTCTAATAAATATATAATACGCAGTACAGTTACACACATAATAACACTGTCTAATAAATATATATTACACAGTACAGTTACACTCATATTAACACCATCTAATAAATATACATTACACAGTACAGTTACACTGATAATAACACTGTCTAATAAATATACATTACACAGTACAGTTACACACATAATAACACTATCTAATAAATATACATTACACAGTACAATTACACTGATAATAACACTGTCTAATAAATATACATTACAAAGTACAGTTACACTCATATTAACACTGTCTAATAAATATACATTACACAGCACAGTTACACTGATAATAACACTGTCTTATAAATATACATTACACAGTACAGTTACACTGATTATAACACTGATAATAAATATACATTACACAGTACAGTTTCACTCATAATAACACTGTCTTATAAATATACATTACACAGTACACTTACACTTATAATAATAGTGTCTAATAAATATACATTACACAGTACAGTTACACTCATAATAACACTGTCTAATAAATATACATTACACAGTACAGTTACACTCATATTAACACTGTCTAATAAATATACATTACACAGTACAGTTACACTTATAATAACACTGTCTAATAAATATACATTACACAGTACAGTTACACTCATATTAACGCTGTCTAATAAATATACATTACACAGTACAGTTACACTCATTATAACACTGTCTAATAAATATACATTACACAGTACAGTTACACTCATAATAACACTGTCTAATAAATATACATTACACAGTACTGTTACACTTATAATAACACTGTCTAATAAATATACCTTACACAGTACAGTTACACTCATATTAACACTGTCTAATAAATATACATTACACAGTACAGTTACACTTATAATAACACTGTCTATTAAATATACATTACACAGTACAGTTACACTGATAATAACACTGTCTAATAAAATACATTACACAGTACAGTTACACTCATATTAACATTGACTATTAAGTATACATTACACAGTACAGTTACACTCATATTAACACCTTCTAATAAATATACATTACACAGTACAGTTACACTTAATAACACTGTCTAATAAATATACATTACACAGTACAGTTACACACATAATAACACTATCTAATAAATATACATTACACAGTACAGTTAAACTTATAATAACACTGTCTATTAAATATACATTACACAGAACAGTTACACTGATAATAACACTGTCTAATATATAAACATTACACAGTACAGTTACACTGCTAATAATACTGTCTAATAAATATACATTACACAGTACAGTTACACACATAATAACACTATCTAATAAAAATACATTACACAGTACAGTTACACTCATAATAACACTGTCTAATAAATATACATTACACAGTACAGTAACACTGATAATAACACTGTCTAATAAAATACATTACACAGTACAGTTACACTGATAATAACACTGTCTAATAAATATACATTACACAGTACAGTTACACTGATAATAACACTGTCTAATAAATAAACATTACACAGTACAGTTACACTGATAATAACACTGTCTAATAAATAAACATTACACAGTATAGTTACACTGATAATAATACTGCCTAATAAATATACATTACACAGTACAGTTACACACATAATAACACTGTCTAATAAATATGCATTACACAGTACAGTAACACTGATATAAAAATTAGAAAAAAAATACTGCACACAAAAGTTAGAAGGGCTCAAAGGTCTCAGAAAAAAAAGGCAGGCAAAGGGCTTTAACATAGAGATACATACATATAATTGTCTAAATATATATATATATATATATATATATATATATATATATATATATATATATATATATATATATGTGTGTGTGTATATATATATATATATATATATATATATGTGTGTGTGTACATATGTATTTATGTATGTATATATGTACACCTATATAGACATACATATAAATGCAGTTTAATATTCAACAAAGAAAGTAGCTGAAAATCAGAAATGATATTCACTACTTGTAGGCTTTGTGTAGTTATGGGTTATAAACCAACACAAATAGGTGTGCATAGGCACCAAATGTTCAATATCAACACACCCCAAGGGCAGGGTGATAAAAAGAGGAATACCTCTAAGCACAAAGTAAGGATACAGAGAAATATTATCGGTTGTATTAATGTATCAATGTAACTTTTATTATTGCTACTAAAATGACAGCAAAAAAATTACACTGTTTGCTGTCCAACAAAGTTAAAAACACTACAATACTAGTGATATTAGCAAACTTACAATGCTATAGTGTTTCATAAAGTCATAAACAAGTGGATAACGATATAGGCAAATGGATATTAGGTTGCTGCTTTATCATATAAAGTGTTGACTGAATTGCAACCTTTGTATAATTGTACATGGTCACTAAATTATTTCCACATTAATAGTAAGCAACTTAATTAGTAAAGGGAGCACAGCTAAACTTGGTGCTATCGATCCTCAGATATCACTGGGAGTTTAAAAAAAAATGATACAGATTTAACCTGCAAACAGGACACAGCCTGTAAGTACTATGTGATACAGCAGGAATAAATAATGTGTCAATTTTTTATCAAAACCCAAATTAGTGATATAGTAATAGTAGACTGTTAGTATTTATATAGTATCCATAAGTATGCGCCTCTTAAATAAGACTACATCACTGGGTTAAGTGATTTCCTTGGATATATATCCAAACAGACAGCTAACCAATACACCTGGGTCTAACAAGAGTCATGGTCGTTATCCACTACCCTGGCTGTTTGCCTGTAATGTAGTGATTACACTCTAGCAAGTTGTAGTGAAGTAAGGCTGTACTTTAACCAACTAGTAAAGAGCAAATTATAAAACTAATATCCCCTAACGCAGTCGCGTTTCACTATTGCTTCCTCAGAGGGGTACGCAGGGCTGAAAACAGATTCTATATACAATATTTGTAATCCCTCCTCTTGAATTGGATTGGATGTGGTTAGGACGTAACGAGTATGGGCATTGGTTGATGTGATTTTCTTTGTGGACACGCGACCACTCAATAGCCAATCCCAGTTTGTTTATATGTTGTCATAGCAATCTGACATCTCCTTCGCTGTTTAATATAGCAATTTCAGTATTTTTGCACTGCTTGAACTGCTTGTGTACTTTGTATTAAAACTGTAAATTGTATGTAATGATTAATGCATATACACATAATTCTTGGTTTCATAAGATGGAAACGAATATTTATTGTATAGTCGAAAAACAACACATCACATGGATTGTTTATTGATATGAGTAGAATTTGCCTCACTGGGAAGGGAAATAAGTGACCGACTTCACACAGTGTATATTTAATATATATGGAATATCGATCATGGATCATTTAGGAAATGTCACAAAGCACCTTCAAGAAATGTGCAAAATCATTTGCCATTTTCAGATTCTTTTTTTGCATTGCAGATATTCCTGCAATGTTCAAATATACATATTCTGATCTGCCTGGTCGTCATGCCAACATAAAATAGATTACACGGGCATTTAGTACATATATCACACCAGTGGTTGTGCATAAGAAATAGGTGGATATATTGTGGATCTGATCATACTTATCCTTGATTGATTGCAATTCCCAGACCTTGGTGCACGCATTGCATGTTCCACAGGGGGATATTTCCCTTGCTATTACTTCTTTTTTAGGATTATGAACATAATGATTTTTGACTAACATGTTACGTAGGTTTTTGGGTCTTTTATAGCCCATGGATACTCTTTGGTCTATTTGACTAGATAGTAGAGGGTCGTTATTTAAGATATGCCAGCTGCTGTTGACAATATCAATGACATTTTGCATTTGTGGTTTGAAAGTTGTAATCAATCTTATTGTATTGTCATTCTGTTTGGATTTAGTTTGTAAAAGAGTTTCACGTTCCGTTTTTATTGCATATGTATGGGCTTTTTTTAATAGATCTATTACTGTGACCATGTTCCCGTAGTCTGTTGGATAAGTTGATATTAGACGAATAAACCCTCCTTTGAGGATTGCTTTGAGAGTGTTTTGTGCATTAGCACTGGTAAGATGGAGCAAAGTATTTGTTGCAGGTTGTTTTCTATAAATATTGGTTGACACTAATCCATAAGGCTCTTTCTTTTTTAAATCCAAAAAAATGAATTTGACTATTACTATACTCATGAGTGAGTCTGATGTTTGAGTCATTGTTATTAATAGTCATCATAAATTCTTGGAGCATTTCCACTGAGCCTTCCCATATGAAAAGTACATTGTCGATGTATCTTATCCATAACGGTATTTAATGGGAATATTTATCATTGTCATCTCTGAATACCTTCTTGTTTTCCCACCACCTTAGAAATAAGTAAGCATAGGTAGGGGCACATGCAGTGCCCATAGCTGTCCCTTGGATTTGTAGATAAAACTGATCTTTGAAAGTAAAAAAGTTAAAATGAAGTACAAATTGTAATAGTCTCAGAATGAATGAATCATGTTCCTTGTTATCTGATTGATTTGTGGATAAGAAATAAGATATTTCTTTTTCACCTAAATTGTGTTGTATGCTTGTGTAGAGTGATTCTACATCAGCTGTGACCAATAGTGCATTTTGAGTTAATGATAAATGTTCTAGTTTTATTAATACCTCCATGGTGTCTTTGACATAGGATGGCAATGAGTATAAGTATTCCCGCAGCCGGAGATCAATATACTGGCTGGCCTTTTCAGTTAGGCACCAGCAGCTCACAAGAGCCGCCCCCTGCTGACTCGCGGCCAATTGGCCACCAGCAGGGAGGTGTCAGTCAACCGATCGTACTCGATCGGGTTGAATTCCGGCGATGTCTGTCCGCCTGCTCAGAGCAGGCGGACAGGTTATAGAGCAGCGGTCTTTGTGACCGCTGTTTCATAACTGCTGTTTCTGGCGAGTCTGCAGGGCCACCAGAAACACGGCCATCAAGCTCCATTCGGAACTTGATAGATAGGCCCCTATCAGTCTACCAGGTGGCTTTTTAATGTGTTTGTGGATGTTTGGGATCTAATATAGAGTTTGCTAATATCACTAGTATTGCAGTGTTTTTAACTTTGTTGGGCAGCAAACAGTGTATTTGTTTTTTGCTGTCATTTTAGTAGCAATAATAAAAGTTACATTTTAATACAACCGATTAGATTTCTCTTTATCCTTACTTTGTGCTTAGAGGTATTCCTCTTTTTCTCACCCTGCCCTTGGGTTTTGTTAATATTAAATAGATATACGGTAAATTCAATAGAGTCCTTTGCAGTTAAAGGGCCATGATACCCAAATGTTGAAAAACTTGAAAGTGATGCAGCATAGCTGTAAAAAGCTGACTAGAAAATATCACCTGAACATCTCTATGTAAAAAAGAAAGATATTTTACTGTATACCGTAAAGAACATTGGTATGTGAAATATTCATATTTTCATGACGGACTAGCGCGTATGAGAATATGCGATCGAGTTTGGGTGTCTTTTTGCTTCATTGACTTCTATAGGGGAATAGGTTATCGCGCACGTGATATTTTAAGTTTGGCTTTTTGCATGCGTCAGTTTAGCTCGAGACCGATCACTTTTTATTTTCAACTCGTAATATCAGCGCAACCCGACGCCCGCAAAAAGTGTACTTTTAGTAGATCAGCAGGTGTATTCTAAATTGTGGGAATTATAAATTGCTAAATTATCAGAGCTAATTTACATGTAAAGGGTTTAAAAGAAATAATGAAATTATGTTGCAAAGGTGTTTAATTATCCATAACTAAATAGTTTAATATCACATTAAATTTAGGGCTATTTTGAAAGGGAAACTAAAGCCAAACTTTTTCTGTCATGATTTAAATAGAGCGGCAATTTTAAGCAACTTTGTAATTTACTCCTATTATAACATTTTCTTCGTTTTCTTGCTATATTTATTTGAAAAGCAGGAATGTAAAGCTTAGGAGTCAGCCCTTTTTTTCAGCACCTGGGTAGCACTTGCTGTTTGGTTGCTAAATGTAGCCACCAATAAGCAAGCGCTATTCAGGGTGCTGAACCTAAAGTTTTACATTATTGCTTTTCAAATAAAGATAGCAAGAGAATGAAGAACATTTGATAATAGGAGTAAATTAGAAAGTTGCTTTAAAATTGCCTGCTCTATCTGAATCATCAAAGAAAAAAATTGGGTTTAGTGCCCCTTCAATCAAACATATAAAGAGAGGAAGTGGTGCTCATAAACATAAAATGTTGCTGATTGTGATCACATCAACAGTGAAAAGGGCTGATTAACATGCTGATAATTATCAAATGATAAATAGCGATCAACCCTTTTTTTGATTAACAAACTGACAGCCAGATTACGAGTTTTGCTTTAGAGGCTATGCGGTGCTAACGAGCAGTTTTGTCTCACCGCTCACTTACCTGCAGCGCTGGTATTATGGGTTTTTACAAACCCGGCGTTAAAAGGCAAGAAATGAGCGTTGAGCAAAATTGTAGGTAGGTTGCGGCGACATTGGGGGCGGCAGATTAGGGGTTAATAAAAATAATGTAGGCGTCTGCGATGTTGGGGGCAGCAGATTAGGGGTTAATAAGTATAATGTAGGTGGCGGCGATGTCCGGAGCAGCAGATTAGAGGTTAATTAGTATAATGTAGGTGGCGGCGATGTTAGGGATGGCAGATTAGGGGTTAATAATATTAAACTAGTGTTTGCGAGGCGGGAGTGGGGTGGTTTAGGGGTTAATATGTTTATTTTAGTGGCGGCGACGTCCGGAACGGTAGATTAGGGGTTACAAATTTTATTTTAGTGTTTGCGATGTGGGAGGGCCTCGGTTTAGGGGTTAATAGGTAGTTTATGGGTGTTAGTGTAGTTTTTAGCACTTAAAGTGAAGGTAAACTTACATTTATGCCTATCCAGGATTTTATTGGTTTCACAAAATCAATATCACTTTCATTCATGATTCTTTCTAAATCTAATTACAAACCGAGTTATCATCATTATCGTTCCATTTGCGATTGTACACAAATGCAACCCTTAATTTGTATTTTTTTTTTGCTGCCGATCACATTTCTGTAGCAGCCAATTGAATTTCTGGCCGTTAGGTGCCCGTCAGTGCACGTCATCCGCATATTTGACCATGTGCGCATGCGCTATTGTTGGCTTCCGTGAGCGTTCACGATTCGCGCATGCGTATTCCAAATATTCAGGAATCCATCATAGAACTTGCCCATTCTCGCTTGCGCAGAACACTGTAAAATCGGCAATTGGTGCATGCGCTGTTTCACTGAGCCTCGTGAACGCGCTTTAGGAGACGTAGAAAGCGGGTGGGACCGCTCTCTATGTCAAACACAAGAAAAGCCGGAACTGGTGTGTGGGAGGAGTTAGAGATCGCATAGGTAGGGAGATAACAATGTAAAAATAAGAAAATTGTGAAAAAAAAAGAAGAAAAAAAAGTTAGCGATTAGATTAGGGTAATATTAAAGAATGCATTCCTGTATTTCATATGCTGAAACTTAACCTTCACTTTAAGTTATTAGTTTTATGTTACGGCGTTGTACCATAAGGGATCTTGGAGGTATAGGGTGTACCGCTCACTTTTTGGCCTCCCAGGACAGACTCGTAATACCGGTGCTATGGAAGTCCCATAGAAAAAGACTTTACGAAGTTTACATAAGTCATTTGCGGTAAGGCCAAAGAAGTGTGCGGTGCCCCTAAACCTGCAAGACTCTTAATAGCAGCGGTAGTGAAAAAGCAGCGTTAGGACCTGTTAACACTGCTTTTTCAGCCTAATGCACAACTCGTAATCTAGCCGTGAGTTTTGATGCATTTTAATAGTATAAGATGAATGGATTTTGGAGGTTATTTGAATGATTGTGAAATACTTTGAATGACATGCTCTGTTTAATTGCGCTTTATTTTTATTATCAGGCAACAATAAAAGTCCAGTATGGACCAATTGCCTGAGGAGTCATTTCTAGCAACACTATTCAATCACACCGGAGAGGCCACAGGATGTGACGTATAAGGAAAATCCAGAGGACTAGTCGCCAGTCTGCGCCAAAACTAATATAGCCAGAAACAACAGAATAGTCAGGGACAAGCTAAAGGTCAGAGCCAGGCAGGAGAGGAACCGAATCATAATCTGGAAGATGGGCAAGCTGTAAGTCATACACAGGAAATGACAGTCAAAAAAGCCAGGAAGCAGTAACAGGAAATAAGAGCAAAGTAGCAAAGCCGCAAAAGAACTATCATAAATAGGCGCCGAACATAACAAACCTGCGTCATAAACAGGCGCCGAACATAACAAACCCGCGTCATAAATAGGCGCCGAACATAACAAACCCGCGTCATAAACAGGCGCCGAACATAACAAACCCGCGTCATAAATAGGCGCCGAACATAACAAACCCGCGTCATAAACAGGCGCCGAACATAACAAACCCGCGTCATAAATAGGCGCCGAACATAACAAACCCGCGTCATAAACAGGCGCCGAACATAACAAACCCGCGTCATAAATAGGCGCCGAACATAACAAACCCGCGTCATAAACAGGCGCCGAACATAACAAACCCGCGTCATAAATAGGCGCCGAACATAACAAACCCGCGTCATAAACAGGCGCCGAACATAACAAACCCGCGTCATAAATAGGCGCCGAACATAACAAACCCGGAGTCATAAATAGGCGCCGAACATAACAAACCCGCGTCATAAATAGGCGCCGAACATAACAAACCCGCGTCATAAATAGGCAGCGAATACACCCAAACACACACGAATACAAATACACACAAATACACACAAATACACACAAATACAAATACACACAAATACACACAAATACACACAAATACACACAAATGCACACAAATGCACACAAATACAAATACACACAAATACACACGAATACACACGAATACAAATACACACAAATACACACAAATACAAATACACACAAATACACAAATACACACAAATACAAATACACACAAATACACACAAATACACACAAATACACATACACACAAATACACACGAATACACACGAATACAAATACACACAAATACACACAAATACACACAAATACACACAAATACACACGAATACAAATACACACAAATACACACAAATACACACGAATACAAATACACACAAATACACACGAATACACACAAATACACACAAATACACACAAATACACACAAATACAAATACACACAAATACACACGAATACACACGAATACAAATACACACAAATACACACAAATACACACGAATACAAATACACACAAATACACACGAATACACACAAATACACACAAATACACATGAATACACACAAATACACACAAATACACACAAATACAAATACACACAAATACACACAAATACAAATACACACAAATACACACAAATACACACGAATACACACAAATACACACAAATACACACAAATACAAATACACACAAATACACACAAATACACACAAATAAACACAAATACACACAAATACACACAAATACAAATACACACAAATACAAATACACACAAATACACACAAATACACACAAATACAAATACACACAAATACACACAAATACACACAAATACACACATGAATACAAATACACACAAATACACACAAATACACACAAATACACACATGAATACAAATACACACAAATACACACAAATACACACAAATACACACAAATACACACATGAATACAGATACACACAAATACACACAAATACACACAAATACACACATGAATACAAATACACACATGAATACAAATACACACAAATACACACAAATACAAATACACACAAATACTCATGAATACAAATACACACATGAATACAAATACACACATGAATACAAATACACACAAATACACACGAATACAAATACACACAAATACTCATGAATACAAATACACACATGAATACAAATACACACATGAATACAAATACACACAAACACACACAAATACACACAAATACACACGAATACAAATACACACATGAATACAAATACACACAAATACACACAAATACACACAAATACACACAAATACAAATACACACATGAATACAAATACACACAAATACACACAAATACACACAAATACACACATGAATACAAATACACACAAATACACACGAATACAAATAAACACATGAATACAAATACACACAAATACACACGAATACAAATACACACAAATACTCATGAATACAAATACACACATGAATACAAATACACACATGAATACAAATACACACAAATACACACAAATACACACAAATACACACAAATACAAATACACACATGAATACAAATACACACAAATACACACAAATACACACAAATACACACAAATACACACAAATACACACGAATACAAATACACACATGAATACAAATACACACAAATACACACAAATACACACAAATACACACAAATACACACAAATACACACATGAATACAAATACACACAAATACACACAAATACACACGAATACAAATACACACAAATACACACAAATACACACAAATACACACAAATACACACAAATACACACGAATACACACGAATACAAATACACACAAATACACACAAATACACACAAATACACACGAATACAAATACACACAAATACACACAAATACACACAAATACACACAAATACAAATGCACACAAATACACACGAATACACACGAATACAAATACACACAAATACACACAAATACACACAAATACACACAAATACACACAAATACACACGAATACAAATACACACAAATACACACGAATACACACAAATACACACAAATACACACAAATACAAATACACACAAATACACACGAATACACACAAATACACACAAATACACACGAATACACACAAATACACACAAATACACACAAATACACACAAATACAAATACACACAAATACACACAAATACACACAAATACACACAAATACACCCAAATACACACAAATACACACAAATACACACAAATACAAATACACACAAATACAAATACACACAAATACACACAAATACACACAAATACACACAAATACAAATACACACAAATACACACAAATACACACAAATACACACATGAATACAAATACACACAAATACACACAAATACACACAAATACACACAAATACACACATGAATACAAATACACACAAATACACACAAATACACACAAATACACACAAATACACACATGAATACAAATACACACAAATACACACAAATACACACATGAATACAAATACACACATGAATACAAATACACACAAATACACACGAATACAAATACACACAAATACTCATGAATACAAATACACACATGAATACAAATACACACATGAATACAAATACACACATGAATACAAATACACACAAATACACACGAATACAAATACACACAAATACTCATGAATACAAATACACACATGAATACAAATACACACATGAATACAAATACACACAAATACACACAAATACACACAAATACACACGAATACAAATACACACATGAATACAAATACACACAAATACAAACAAATACACACAAATACACACAAATACACACAAATACACACGAATACAAATACACACATGAATACAAATACACACAAATACACACAAATACACACAAATACACACAAATACACATGAATACAAATACACACAAATACACACAAATACACACGAATACAAATACACACATGAATACAAATACACACAAATACACACAAATACACACAAATACACACAAATACACACGAATACACACAAATACACACAAATACACACAAATACACACAAATACAAATACACACAAATACACACAAATACAAATACACACAAATACACACAAATACACACAAATACAAATACACACAAATACACACAAATACACACAAATACACACGAATACAAATACACACAAATACACACAAATACAAATACACACAAATACAAATACACACATGAATACAAATACACACATGAATACAAATACACACAAATACTCACGAATACAAATACACACAAATACAAATACACACAAATACAAATACACACAAATACAAATACACACAAATACAAATAGACACAAATACAAATACACACAAATACAAATACACACAAATACACACAAATACAAATACACACGAATACAAATACACACATGAATACAAATACACACATGAATACAAATACACACATGAATACAAATACACACAAATACACACACGAATACAAATACACACAAATACAAATAAACACAAATACAAATACACTCAAATACAAATACACACAAATACACACGAATACAAATAAACACAAATACAAATACACACAAATACAAATACACACAAATACAAATACACACAAATAAACACGAATACAAATACACACAAATGCACACAAATACACACAAATACAAATAAACACAAATACAAATACACACAAATACACATAAATACACACAAATACAAATAAATACAAATACAAATACACACAAATACACACAAATACAAATAAACACAAATACAAATACACACAAATAGGGGGGCGGAGCCAACAGCCTAGAGGAGCAGTCGCATGATCATGGAGCTCCGGCTCTAAATGTACAAAAACTACACTAGAATAACAACCAAAGTGTAAATTAGGGTCTGAGAAGCTATGGGTTAACTACCTGATATCAGAACAATGAGAGGATCGCATCTCCCTGTCAGCGCAATAATTTAAAAGTGAGTCTAGGCGCTGGAATATAGCACATTGATGGCGGCCATGACTGTTACCTCTAACTACGTGGCATCTAAAAACGCTTGTATTGTTATACAAAGGGAACCTTTACCATTGTGAGTCGATTTCTACAAACTCTTAAATGATGTTTGGAGGTTGTTTACCTCTGTAATTTCACTGCCGGATGTGGTTCAAACTTAATGAATCTACTCTCACTTTCTAAAGACGGCGGCCATCTTACCACTTTCGCAAACAAGCAGCTATTATGGCTGATACCCACCAGTTACTTGTGGAGCTTAACAAACTTCTAATCCGACATCATAATAAGCTAGCTGCCGCTCTCGCTGGAAATGCTGAGTCGGCGGAGTTGTGCAAAGCCCAGACAGCATTGTCTTCAAGCCCAGACGAGGCGGACACTACCTGCAGGGAAGCACCGGGGATCCAGCATTCCCCACGGGTCGCCAGCTCTGTATCAGCCACATCCGAGATCTTCCGTGAGGCAGAGGAGATTAATTGTGAGCCCTCAGTTACCAACGCGACCACACAGCACCTCATACCTAAGGATTTTACCCGCATGACCGTTTTGGCTGAGAGAGGAAGTCTAAGTTTCCAAGCAGGTATAAAGGGCCATATTGTCATTAGCGCTAACTGCCACCCTATCACTCCTGGTATTCCGCTGATGAGCCTGAGTGAGCAGACAACATTGCAACAGTTTTCTTTCACAAGACAACAGGGTTACCTGCTTCACTCCTTCTGGCTGCAGAGAGCTACAAGGGGTCATGGACGCCTAACTACTCAGCCGCAGAGAAGCCTTAAAATAGGTATTGGCTAAGGGACTAAAAGCATAACTGCCTCCCTGTCTCTGGCTCATAACCTTCTACGGAAATATGTTTCAGGACAAGCTAGAGACAAGCAGGGTATTTACTAGATTGCCCGTACTGAGCGATTTCTATCCAACTGATTATACATTGGGACATAAGCTTAGATCGCTATACGATTGTTAAATGTTAGTCTCATTGATAATTCTTGCTTTTCCCATCCTAAAATCTGTTTATTAGCCTTGTGTTAACCCTGTTTTACGTTGTTGATGTTCACGATGTGTTTTACATGTTCTGATGCCTACATATCTATATGCCTACAGTTCACTAGTATGACTTATTAGATTGTCTTCCAGCTTAGGTTCTATTAACTTAGATCCCTCACTTAACATAATAGGCATAGTAAAATATTATTTAATTAATTGAGAGAAAGTTGAGTGCTTGCTTGCTGTTTGGACATAGGGCCCGTGTCTTGACAGCAAGGTCTATGAGTGTGTGGAAAATCCTAAATCTCTCTGTTTAACTCAGAAAGCCTAATTGATCATTATGCCTGAAATGCTGAAGTTATTTCTATCTTTTTATAACTAGGTAGGCATTCTAGCTTGTTAGAAGAGGATTCAATTGCGTTAGATACCCATACATAGCTATGTTAGTAAGCGAGGTAGGCACTACAATTAAAACCTGCAGCTCCCTAATTCTATCTAGAGATAGGCATCACCTATTAGAGTTTAACAGGATCTTCAAGTCCATAAAAATAACATATATGTATAGGATGGTTGGGCAGCTTACACCTTCTAACAATCTCTAGCGTAATACGTTCTACAACTTAAATTTAGCCATCTTATTGAGATACTAAACATTATTTCACTACCCCCTGTGTCTCTGTTACTTGGCCTATTACTGCATGCTAGACTCATTGATGCTACTATTATATGTACTATAGGTAATCCTATTTACCTCTTCTATGAGTCCCTAATCTTACACTTAAAATAAGAAGCAGCAACCGAGAAGTCTATCTCTAACTTGGCATGCATGACTGTAATGTAACTGTTGATTCGCACCTGCCGTTCTGGGGACAGTATTTCCTGTAGATGATGGGGTATATATCAAACCTGGCCTAACACTGTATATACTTATGACTGGCCCTACTTGCTAAGGTCAGATAGAATGAGAACCCTAGTCCCTGACTCCGTTCATTTTGATTTAATTCCCCCTTTCATTTCATATCACATTTCTTAATATACCCTGCTACATAGTTTTCGGTATAGCTCTCTCACTACTAGTATCTATAATGTAGTATATTTCCTTACATTGTATTTGCATAGCTTACTATTGCATGTTTAAACTCTCCCTGTTCATGTTTTATATAGTGAAGATAGTTCTAAGTGCATTTTATTTCGTTCTCATGCTCCTAAATGGTGAGATAATCCTGAAAGCATGAAAAATCCTACCTTTGTTTTTCAATCATTTGGTTTACCTATCTGTCACATGTTTGCAGTTTACTATGTAATACATTTCTGATCTCTTTGTTATTGCATATTGATAATTACCAAATGTTTATTCCGTCAAAAAAAACTCAATAAAAACTATTTAAAAAAAAACAAACAAACAAATACACACAAATACAAATACACATGAATAGACACAAATACAAATACACACAAATACAAATACACACAAATACACACAAATACAAATACACACAAATACAAATACACATGAATACAAATACACACGAATACAAATAAACACAAATACAAATACACACAAATACAAATACACATGAATAGACACAAATACAAATACACACAAATACAAATACACACAAATACACACAAATACAAATACACACAAATACAAATACACATGAATACAAATACACACGAATACAAATAAATACAAATACACACAAATACAAATACACACAAATACATACAAATACACACAAATACACACAAATACAAATAAACACAAATACAAATACACACAAATACACACAAATACACACAAATACAAATAAACACAAATACAAATACACACAAATACACACAAATACAAATAAACACAAATACAAATACACACAAATACAAATAAACACAAATACAAATACACACAAATACAAATACACACGAATACAAATAAACACAAATACAAATACACACAAATACACACAAATACACACAAATACAAATAAACACAAATACAAATACACACAAATACACACAAATACACACAAATACAAATAAACACAAATACAAATACACACAAATACACACAAATACAAATACACACAAATACAAATACACACAAATACAAATACACACGAATACAAATAAACACAAATACAAATACACACAAATACAAATACACACAAATACACACGAATACAAATACACACAAATACACACAAATACACACAAATACAAATACACACAAATACACACAAGCAAAACATATGTTACCATAAAGCACTGGTTTTCTAACCTGACCTCAGACCTCCCTAACAGGACAGATTTTGAGGATATCTGAACTGGAGCACAGATGAAATAATCAGATGATTAATAAACATGTACCTAGATTACGAGTCTTGCGTTAGCCTTAAAAAGCAGCTTTGAGAGGTCCCAACGCTGCTTTTTAACGCCCGCTGGTATTACGAGTCTTGAAATGACAAGCTCACCACTCCCTTTTTTGGTCAGACTCAAAAATACCACAAATCCACTTACGTCAATGGCCTATCCTATATTTTCAATGGGACTTGCATAGCGCCGGTATTACGAGTCTTCCAAAAAGTGAGCGATACAGCCTCTCCTGTCAAGACTGATACTGCATTAAAAAGTCAGTAGTTAAGAGTTTTATGGGCTAATGCCGTTGGATAAAACTCTTAACTAAAGTGCTAAAAAGTACACTAACATCTATAAACTACCTATTAACCCCTAAACCGAGCCCCCCCCCCACATCGCAAACACTAATAAAATATTTTTAACCCCTAATCTGCCGAACCAGACATCGCTGTCACTATAAAAAATATATTAACCCCTAAACCGCCACACTCCCACATCGCAAACACTAGTTAAATATTATTAACCCTTAATCTGCCTGCCCTAACATCGCCGACACCTACCTACATTTATTAACCCCTAATCTGCTGTCCCCAAAGTCGCAGCAACTATATTAAATGTAATAACCCCTAAATCTAAGTCTAACCCTAACCCCCTAACTGAAATATAATTTAAATAAATCTAAATAAAATTATTACAACTCACTAAATTATTCCTATTTAAAACTAAATACTTACCTATAAAATAAACCATAAGCTAGCTACAATATAACTAATAGTTACATTGTATCTAACTTAGGGTTTATTATTATTATTTTAAGGCAACTTTGTATTTATTTTAACTAGGTACAATAGTTATTAAATAGTTATTAACTATTTAATAGCTACCTAGTTAAAATAAATTCAAATTTACCTGTAAAATAAATCCTAACCTAAGTTACAATTACACCTATATAATTAAATTAATTACCTAAACTAAATACAATTAAATACAATTTAAAAAAATAAATATCTAAAGTACAAAAAAAAAACCCACTAAATTACAGAAAATAATAAAATAATTACAAGTTTTTTAAACTAATTACACCTAATCTAATCCCCCTAATAAAATAAAAAGCCCCCCCAAAATAATAAAAAGCCCTACCCTATACTAAATTACAAATTGCCCTTAAAAGGGCCTTTTGCGGGGTACAATACCCCCCCAACATTAAAACCCACCACCCACACACCCAACCCTACTCTAAAACCCACCCAATACCCCCTTAATAAAACCTAACACTAACCCCTTGAAGATCACCCTACCTTGAGAAGTCTTCACCCAGCCGGGCCGAAGTTCTCAACAAAGCCGGGCGAAGTTCCCATGGGAATAGGGCCCTCAATCCCTCCTGTATGTGTTTGTAAATTTTGTCCTGTATCTTACAAGTCTTGTATTGTTTTATTTAAATGAATTGTATCCATGGACAGCGCTGCGGAATATGTTGGCGCTTAATAAATAAAGTATAATAATAATAATATTAAAAAGTGGTCCTCCAGATGGGCAGAAGTCTTCATCCAAGCTGGCCAGAAGAGGTCCTCCAGACAGGCAATCTTCATCCAGGCGGCATCTTCTATTTTCATCCATCTGGCGCGGAGCGGCTCCATCTTCAAGACATCCGACGCGGAGCATCCTTTTCAAACGAAGTCCAACTGAAGAATGAAGGTTCCTTTAAATGACGTCATCCAAGATGGCGTCCCTTGAATTCTGATTGGCTGATAGAATTCTATCAGCCAATCTGAATCAAGGTAGAAAAAATCCTATTGGCTGATGCAATCAGCCAATAGGATTGAAGTTCAATCCTATTGGCTTATCCAATCAGTCAATAGGATTGAACTTCAATCGTATTTGCTGAATTCATCAGCCAATAGAATGCAAGCTCAATCCTATTGGCTGACTGCATCAGCCAATAGCATTTTTTCTACCTTAATTCTGATTGGCTGATAGAATTCTATCAGCCAATCGGAATTCAAGGGATGCCATCTTGGATGACGTCATTTAAAGGAACCTTCATTCTTCAGTTAGACTTCATTTGAAGAGGATGCTCGGCGTCAGATGTCTTGAAGATGGAGCCGCTCCACGGCGGATGGATGAAGATAGAAGATGCCGCCTGGATGAAGACTTCTGCCCACCTGGAGGACCTCTTCTGGCCAACTTGGATGAAGACTTCTGCCAGTCTGAAGGACCACTTCACCCGGCTTTGTTGAGGACTTCGGCCCGGCTGGGTGAAGACTTCTCAAGGTAGGTTGATCTTCAAGGGGTTAGTGTTAGGTTTTATTAAGGGGTATTGGGTGGGTTTTAGAGTAGGGTTGGGTGTGTGGGTGGTGGGTTTTAATGTTTGGGGGTATTGTACTTTTTTACAGGTAAAAGAGCTGATTACTTTGGGGCAATGCCCCGCAAAAGGCCCTTTTAAGGGCTATTTATAATTTAGTATAGGGTAGGGCTTTTTATTATTTTGGGGGGCTTTTTTATTTTATTAGGGGGATTAGATTAGGTGTAATTAGTTTAAAAAACTTGTAATTATTTTATTATTTTCTGTAATTTAGTGGGGTTTTTTTTCGTACTTTAGATATTTTTTTTTAATTGTATTTAATTGTATTTAGTTTAGGTAATTAATTTAATTATAGTTTAGTGCTAGGTGTAATTGTAACTTATGTTAATAAAGACAAAGTACCAGCGCTCAAGTTGGATTGCAATGTCCTGACTCACTGTTGAAAAGAGTGAAATAGAACTGTGTGTGTCTCAATGTACACTCCTGGGAGGTGTATATATTCCCTTCTATTTAGATATTCTCTGGCTAATTAAAGTATCTAAAAACCAATATTTATGACGGGAATAGTGCAGCAAGAAGGTAAGATGCCAGTGTACCCCTTACACTGTAAACATTGGAATATAAAGAGAACAAATCATATGTACTTCTACGCAACAACAAGGATAATCAGGAATACAGAAAAATAAAATGAATAAACTTTTCAAAGTCTGTTGTAAACAATACAGTTCAAAAGAATGTAAAATGTAGTCTATTCAGGCAAGAATAAGGTATAGGTGTCCTCTTACCGAATATTACCTCAATCTTATGAGGTAATGTATGGTCACGTAGGGATAGTGGTGGTTAGACGGTCCGTGGTTCAAACCATGTCACTGTAGATGTTAAGGACTTCAATGCTGGCTTGTGTATGGTATTCTCCTTTCAGAAACTTCCAAGACCTTGTATAGTGGACTTGGTACCTCTTGTTGGTATGGTATTTTTCATCAGCCGGTCTCTCTCCGATTTCTCAGTGGGAGGTATTGTAGAAAGAAAGAAGAAGAGAATACATAGTGTGATACTGTTTAAAAATAATGTTTATTTACACTCTAAAAGATAGGAATTGCACTCACATTTGGTACCCTCAATCATATATGAGGTAAGAATTGTCACATCAAGATATATGTAGGCAAAGAACCCTTCTGGGTAATTGCATGAAGAACTCACTTAATCAGAGTAAGTATAGTTCCACAATCCAACCTTGTCATAAAACCAATGTTCCTTAAAAAAGGGGGTTTGGAAGCAGGGTGACCTGAAGAGGCATTAAGCCAAGGGTATCACACCAAGAATTCTTAGTGGTATATCGATAAAAACCAGGTAATAGTATCCTGACTGGTGCGGCAAAGGATGTTGTAGCTAAAAAACAGAAAAGCAATAGTGTACTATTTTGCAGTAGTGACAGGCACAGAGCACTTTGTAACGATAGTACTATAAATATTATCCGTGTCTTACAGCAATGAATTATGGGCCACCACTCAAACCCAAAAAGAGTACCTGGTGTGCTGTGAACGATCCGACCGTCTGCAGTAAGTCGGATATGAAACACATCACCACTGTCCTGGCTCCGATAGAGCGAGTGAGGTATCACTGTGGATTGTGCGTGGGAGTGGTAAAAACAAAAGGAGCTGGTTTGCGTTTCAAATGAGCAAAGAGGAACAGTACTGCCACACCTGGAATGCCTTACGCGTTTCGAAGTTTTCAAACACTTCTTCGTCAGAGGCGATGTGCAGTACCATGAAGCCGGCAAACTTTTAAACAAGCCAGGTGGGCGTGTTTCCTCTCGCTTACGTATGACGCAAAGCATAGCGTATACTATTTGGCCCATGGCAGAGTCTGCAGACTTACTGCAGACACCGGAATTAATTATTCTTCCCACAGTTACAGGAAAGCGGAAAGTAACATTCTGCACAAAATATTCATAGGTCCCCTAAAGTACTAGGACTTATCATAAACAATTTAGTCGGTATTTCCACTTATTAATTGCATTCAACATCTACCCATATATGGCATTTACATAATACAATTAGATGGAGGGTCATACGTCTAGTTTGAGTCTCTTTAGTCTCTTTTCTTGGATTGGTCATTCAGCATCCTCCACACAGGTTGTCCCTAATACTAGACTAGCTGTTAGAATTGACAGTTAGCACACTATAACACTCCATAATTGTAACTTAGGTTAGGATTTATTTTACAGGTAAATTTGAATTTATTTTTACTAGGTGGCTATTAAATAGTTAATAACTATTTAGTAACTATTCTACCTAGTTAAAATAAATGCAAAGCTGAATGTAAAATAAAAATAAATCCTAAACTAGCTACAATATAACTATTAGTTATATTGTAGCTAGCTTAGGGTTTATTTTACAGGAGTGCAGAATTATTAGGCAAATTAGTATTTTGACCATATCATCCTCTTTGATCTTACTCCAAGCTGTATAGGCTCGAAAGCCTACTACCAATTAAGCATATTAGGTGATGTGCATCTCTGTAATGAGAAGGGGTGTGGTCTAATGACATCAACACCCTATATCACGTGTGCATAATTATTAGGCAACTTCCTTTCCTTTGGCAAAATGGGTCAAAAGAAGGACTTGACAGGCTCAGAAAAGTCAAAAATAGTGAGATATCTTGCAGAGGGATGCAGCACGCTTAAAATTGCAAAGCTTCTGAAGCGTGATCATCGAACAATCAAGCGTTTCATTCAAAATAGTCAACAGGGTCGCAAGAAGCGTGTGGAAAAACCAAGGCGCAAAATAACTGCCCATGAACTGAGAAAAGTCAAGCGTGCAGCTGCCAAGATGCCACTTGCCACCAGTTTGGCCATATTTCAAAGCTGCAACATCACTGGAGTGCCCAAAAGCACAAGGTGTTCAATACTCAGAGACATGGCCAAGGTAAGAAAGGCTGAAAGACGACCACCACTGAACAAGACACACAAGCTGAAACGTCAAGACTGGGCCAAGAAATATCTCAAGACTGATTTTACTAAGGTTTTATGGACTGATGAAATGAGAGTGAGTCTTGATGGGCCAGATGGATGGGCCCGTGGCTGGATTGGTAAAGGGCAGAGAGCTCCAGTCCGACTCAGACGCCAGCAAGGTGGAGGTGGAGTATTGGTTTGGGCTGGTATCATCAAAGATGAGCTTGTGGGGCCTTTTCGGGTTGAGGATGGAGTCAAGCTCAACTCCCAGTCCTACTGCCAGTTTCTGGAAGACACCTTCTTCAAGCAGTGGTACAGGAAGAAGTCTGCATCCTTCAAGAAAAACATGATTTTCATGCAGGACAATGCTCCATCACACGCATCCAAGTACTCCACAGCGTGGCTGGCAAGAAAGGGTATAAAAGAAGAAAATCTAATGACATGGCCTCCTTGTTCACCTGATCTGAACCCCATTGAGAACCTGTGGTCCATCATCAAATGTGAGATTTACAAGGAGGGAAAACAGTACACCTCTCTGAACAGTGTCTGGGAGGCTGTGGTTGCTGCTGCACGCAATGTTGATGGTGAACAGATCAAAACACTGACAGAATCCATGGATGGAAGGCTTTTGAGTGTCCTTGCAAAGAAAGGTGGCTATATTGGTCACTGATTTGTTTTTGTTTTGTTTTTGAATGTCAGAAATGTATATTTGTGAATGTTGAGATGCTATATTGGTTTCACTGGTAAAAATAAATAATTGAAATGGGTATATATTTGTTTTTTGTTAAGTTGCCTAATAATTATGCACAGTAATAGTCACCTGCACACACAGATATCCCCCTAAAATAGCTATAACTAAAAACAAACTAAAAACTACTTCCAAAACTATTCAGCTTTGATATTAATGAGTTTTTTGGGTTCATTGAGAACATGGTTGTTGTTCAATAATAAAATTAATCCTCAAAAATACAACTTGCCTAATAATTCTGCACTCCCTGTATAGGTAAGTATTTAGTTTTAAATAGGAAAAATTTAGTTAATGATAGTTATTTTATTTAGATTTATTTAAATTATATTTATATTAGGGGGGTGTTAGGGTTAGACTTAGATTTAGGGGTTAATAACTTAATATAGTGGCAACGACGTTGGGGGCGGCAGATTAGGGGTTAATAAGTGTAGGTAGGTTGCGGGCGACATTGGGGTGGCAGATTAGGGGTTAATAAATATAATGTCGGTTTCAGCAATATTGGGGGCGGCAGATTAGGGTTCATAAGAATAATGTAGGTGGTGGCTGTGTCCGCAGCGGTAGATTAGGGGTTAATATTATAATGTATTTTTCGGCGATGTCGGGGGCGGCAGATTAGGGGTTAATAAGTGTAAGATTAGGGGTGTTTAGACTCGGGGTTCATGTTAGGGTGTTAGGTGTAGACATATAAAGTATTTTCCCATAGGAATCAATTGGGCTGCGTTAGGAGCTTAACGCTGCTTTTTTGCAGGTGTTAGTTTTTTTTTCAGCCGGCTCTCCCCCATTGATTCCTATGGGAAAATCGTGCACAAGCACGTTTTGCCAGCTTACCGCTACCGTAAGCAGCGCTGGTATTGAGGTGAGATGTGGAGCTAAATTTTGCTCTCCGCTCACTTTTATTGCGGCTAACGCCGGGTTTGTAAAGTCCCGTAATACCAGCGTTGTCTGTAGGTGAGCAGTGAGAGCAAACTGTTCGTTAGCACCACACAGCATTACCAACAAAATTTGAAATCTAGGCAATGGTTATTTTACCTGCTGTTATCCAAGGTAATCCAGAAAACCTGGCCTGTTGGGGAGGCCTTAGGACAGGTTTAAAAAAACAGTGTCATAAAGTGACGCAGCAATCGGAAAATGATACAACTTATAAATAAACCAAAAGTAAAAAAAAGCACAATGCACAAGTATATGGATCAGGACACTGAATAAAACCCCCCATAAAAATGGATGGAATGCCCCTCTCAAGGGAGGTCTGATTGATTAAAATAAGGACCTATTGTTTTGAACAGAAATGCAGAAAATTTGGAATATAGTTTGGTGATTTACCGACAGACCTTTTTTGTGAATGCTTCATATTAATCATTTTATCGTATTCTTGTAATTTGCCTTCATTCGTTTTCAAACTGAAAGAACAAATTAAACTAATTGCTTTGTGGAAGGCAGTTAGTTTATAAGAGGACTCAAAACAGATTTACTACTTTTTATGATGATTATTCTCTAATAAGGAAAAGTACAGCAACTAGCTGACAAGTAGCAAAATAGGTTGTGCTCATAATAACTAGGAATCATTAATTTGTTATCAAATGAATTATTCATTAACACCCTGAGAAATGAATCCCGTTCTTTGTCACATTGAATGGGTTGAAACAATTAAAACAGTGGAGAATTTGTCATGTTTAGCAGATTCACAAGACGCTTTTAGGCTATTACCAAATAAAAATGATTTCTCTAAAACTTTTTACCCAATTTTTGGAGAACTTAAAAGGACATTTAATTGTGCCATAAATTAAAGAGACATTTAACTTTTTTAGCACTTTTTGTCAGCATTAATTAAAGATATTTAATTATTTTAGCATGGAAATATGTTAAGCTTTTTTTTTTTAACTTGTATTGGAAAAGCAAATGTATTCTTGTGCACAAAACATACTCAAGGCTCTGATCAGGAAATATGCAACAGCTCTACTGGTGTAAAAAATATATATATATACTTTTTTGTGTGTGCAGTACATTGCTGTGTGACAATTTGACTGATTTTAGAAGAGGACAACCATATTTGTTCTCATTAAATTCCCGTATGCAGCATATTTTCAAGTACATTTGCTTACAGATTTATTTTAAAAATATATTTAAAAAATTTGTCAAATTTCTCCTTTACATATTTTGTTTATATGTAATTGTTGCTACTAGGTGCTCATACTTTTCAGTGGCACTAGCGTGCATGTGTCTT
Source organism: Bombina bombina (assembly GCF_027579735.1). NCBI lineage: Eukaryota > Metazoa > Chordata > Amphibia > Anura > Bombinatoridae > Bombina > Bombina bombina. The sequence continues at coordinate 252,915,027 of NC_069507.1, forward strand.
GGCCACTGTATGACAGCATGCTAGGGCAATGTGGCTAAGCTCTGTAGCAACCCAAGGGTTGCAGGTTCGATCCCCCGCAAAGTCCACTTAGCCTTTCATCCTTCCGAGGTCGATAAAATGAGCAGCGCCTTGAGAACCTTATCTGTGATTAGCCGCGCTTTACAAGTACCCAATACCGTACAGTACAGCTGTGTTTGTAACTATAAATCCTGTAGAAAAGTTTATCAAATGATTTATCTACAAAAATTCTTATAGACATCAATGGTGTTTTATTTATTTATTTTGTAGAAAAACATTAAATAAATATTTCTAAAGGGTTATGATCAATCCTAATATTATATGTTTAAGGCTCAAGACGACACTGACTTCTGAGCCTACAGCAGTATGCTGTCATGGTAAGGAGTTAGGTTTAAACACAGGATACCTACAGGTAAATATAAGTAAAGTAGTTTAAGTTATTTCATCTTTATGACATTACTACAAAATCTAAGGGCTCCATGTATCCATTTATTAGTTTGTGGAGGAAGTTTTGGTGCCATTGCAATTCAGACTTACTCATGTGTGCCTGGTAGGGTTCAGCAAATCAGATCAAGTGAAATTTAATAAAATGGTCCCTGCATTAAGGGTTAGTTACACTAGAACAGTGAATTTCAACCACTCTGCCATGGCACATTAGTGTGCCATGAGAGATTGTCAGGTGTGCCGCCGTCGCAGAGGCAGACTGACAGGCTCATGAGGCAGACGGCATCATTTACACAGGGCGGGCCGGCAGCTGTACAGGGCTGGATTGGGCCGCCACATATCAGTATAGTAAGTTGTTAGTTAGTGAGTGCATTGTAGACTGTGCTCAGGGCAGGCACAGGCACTGCCTCCCTAAGCTGTATATTTACTAATAACTAAGTTACTGCACTGTGCATAGCGCAGCACCCACCCCGGCCCACCCCCCCCATGTGCATTGTGCTGGTCAGTGGCAGCCGCCTCTGCTTCTCAGTCAGTCAGTGCGCGCCATGAAGGAGGACCAGCAACACACGGGACATGACATTATACAGACCAGTGGTGGAACTACTAGCTTCAGCACAACACATTTTTATTTTTTTAAATTTTTTTCCCCTTCAGAATATCTTGCGCCCCCCGCACTCGCCTACCCCTCCTTCATCTGCCTGTCCTGCTGTCTCCTACTCCTGACAGTTTTAAATAAGAGTATTGCAAGGGTAACCTGCGGCAACGCTCTGGTTTAAAACTGTAATTTCCTGTTGAGCGGGAAAGAAGGAGTTTCCTGTGCCGTACTGTGAAGTTCTCAGTCAGTGCATTACAAGTCAGTGACTGTGTCACCATGGCTAGCAAAGCTAATGCTGGGCACAGGAGACATGCAGAGCTGCCTGAAGTGCAGATTAAAGGTATGTGATCTCATTTTGATTTGGTAACGGTACCACTGCTACTGCTGACTTCAGAACCAGCCTTCCTCCCCGGTGTCCCTGGTGTCTCTCCCTCCCTTCCTCCCCTGTGTCTCTCTCCCTCCCTTCCTCTCCTGTGTCTCTCTCCCTTCCTTCCTCTCCTGTGTCTCTCTCCCTCCCTTCCTCCCCTGTGACTCTCTCCCTCCCCTAAGTCTCTCTCCCTCCGTTCCTCCCCTGTGTCTCTCTCCCTCCCTTCCTCACCTGTGTCTCTCTCCCTCCCTTCCTCCCCTGCGTCTTTCTCCCTCCCTTCCTCCCCTTTGCCTCTCTCCCTCCCTTCCTCCCCTGCGTCTCTCTCCCTCCCTTCTTCTCCTGTGTCTCTCTCCCTCTCTACCTTTCCTGTGTCTCTCTCCCCCCCTTCCTCCCCTGCATCTCTCTCTCTCCCTTCCTCCCCTGCATCTCTCTCCCTCCCTTCCTCCCCTGTGCCTCTCTCCCTCCCTTCCTCCCCTGCGTCTCTCTCCCTCCCTTCTTCTCCTGTGTCTCTCTCCCTCTCTAACTTTCCTGTGTCTCTCTCCCTCCCTTACTCCCCTGTGTCTCTCTCCCTCCCTTCCTCACCTGTGTCTCTCTCCCTCCCTTCCTCCACTGCGTCTCTCTCCCTCCCTTCCTCTCCTGCATCTCTCTCCCTCCCTTCCTCCCCTGTGCCTCTCTCCCTCCCTTCCTCCCCTGCGTCTCTCTCCCTCCCTTCTTCTCCTGTGTCTCTTTCCCTCCCTTCCTCCCCTGTGTCTCTCTCCCTCCCTTCCTCCCCTGCATCTCTCTCCCTCCCTTCTTCCCCTGTGTCATCATGGCTAGCAAAGCTAACGCTGGGCACAGGAGACATGCAGAGCTGCCTGAAGTGCAGATTAAAGGTATGTGTCCTCAATTTGATTTGGTAAAGGTACTACTGCTACTGCTGACTTCAGAACCTGCCTTCCTCCCCTGTGTCTCTCTCCCTCCCTTCCTTCCCTGTGTCTCTCTCTCTCCCTCCCTTTCTCCACCGCGTCTTTCTCCCTCCCTTCCTCCCCTGCGCCTCTCTCCCTCCCTTCCTCCCCTGCGTCTCTCTCCCTCCCTTCTTCTCCTATGTCTCTCTCCATCTCTACCTTTCCTGTGTCTCTCTCCCTCCCTTCCTCACCTGTGTCTCTCTCCCTCCCTTCCTCCCCTGCATCTCTCTCCCTCCCTTCCTCTCCTGCGTCTCTCTCCCTTCCTCCCCTGTGTCTCTCTCCCTCCCTTCCTCACCTGTGTCTCTCCCTCCCTTCCTCCCCTGCGTCTCTCTCCCTCCCTTTCTCTCCTGCGTCTCTCTCCCTCCCTTCCTCCCCTGTGTCTCTCTCCCTCCCCTCCTCCCCTGCGTCTCTCCCTCCCTTCCTCCCCTGTGTCTCCCTCCCTTCCTTCCTCTCCTGTGTCTCTCTCCCTCCCTTCCTCCATGACATTATACAGACCAGTGGTGGAACTACTAGCTTCAGCACAACACATTTTTATTTTTCCCCTTCAGAATATCTTGCGCCCCCCCACACTCGCCTACCCCTCCTTCATCTGCCTGTCCTGCTGTCTCCTACTCCTGACAGTTTTAAATAAGAGTATTGCAAGGGTAACCTGCGGCAACGCTCTGGTTTAAAACTGTAATTTCCTGTTGAGCGGGAAAGAAGGAGTTTCCTGTGCCGTACTGTGAAGTTCTCAGTCAGTGCATTACAAGTCAGTGACTGTGTCACCATGGCTAGCAAAGCTAATGCTGGGCACAGGAGACATGCAGAGCTGCCTGAAGTGCAGATTAAAGGTATGTGATCTCATTTTGATTTGGTAACGGTACCACTGCTACTGCTGATTTCAGAACCAGCCTTCCTCCCCGGTGTCCCTGGTGTCTCTCCCTCCCTTTCTCCCCTGTGTCTCTCTCTCTCCCTTCCTTCCTCCCCTCCTTCCTCCCCTGTGTCTCTCTCCCTCCCTTCCTCTCCTGTGTCTCTCTCCCCCCCTTCCTTCGATGTGTCTCTCACCCTCCCTTCCTCCCCTGTGTCCCTCTCCCTCCCTTCCTCTCCTGTGTCCCTCTCCCTCCCTTCCTCTCCTGTGTCTCTCTTCCTCCCTTCCTCCCCTTTGTCTCTCTCTCTCCCTAGCCTCTAGCTTTGGCAATACAGTTGTAGTGACTGGCATGCTAATAAAGCTTAATTTAATTGAATTGACTAAAATGTACTAAATTTTTGTTTATGAATATATATATATATATATATATATATATATATATATATATATATATATACACACGCTGTATTAGGCTACAATGTGTGGTTTCTTAAAATTTTGGGATGGTGGTGTGCCGCAGAATTTTTTAATGTAAAAAAAAATGTGCCGTAGCAAAACAAAAGTTGAAAATCACTGCTCAGAAGGTCGCTAAACAGTTGCTCACATTTCTATAGAGCGGTTTGATTACAAGTCTGTTTCAAACACAAATTTTTATAGTAAAGATCATGCTAGATATCTATATACAAGGACTATTCAACAGAGACTTTAGTCATTTTTATATTATACCTACCTACTGATCATCCTTTTAACTAAGATTTACCATAATGGTATGTGGCTTTGAGTTTTGCACAATTAGAAACAGAGAATGCACTAAAAAAATAACTAACTCCTACTCCCCCACAAAGTTTCTGTCTTAAATTACATTACTATAGATCAATCAAGTGGATCTATGGGTCTATGAATGTCAGAGGCTCAGTTGGATGATTTAACATAAGGACAAATCAAATATTTGACATGGAAAGCTTGATCTTTGTGGCTAGCAAAGCTAACGCTGGTCACAGGAGACATGCAGAGCTGCCTGAAGTGCAGATTAAAGGTATGTGTCTTCAATTTGATTTGGTAACGGTACCACTGCTACTGCTGACTTCAGAACCTGCCTTCCTTCCTGGTGTCTCTCCCTCCCTTCCTCCCCCTGTGTCTCTCTCACTCCCTTCCTCCCCTGTGTCTCTCTCCCTCCCTTCCTCCCCTGTGTCTCTCTCCCTCTCTTCCTCCCCTGTGTCTCTCTCCCTCCCTTCCTCCCCTGCGTCTTTCTCCCTCCCTTCCTCCCCTGTGCCTCTCTCCCTCTCTTCCTCCCCTGTGTCTCTCTCCCTCCCTTCTTCTCCTGTGTCTCTCTCCCTCCCTTCCTCACCTGTGTCTCTCTCCCTCCCTTCCTCCCCTGCGTCTCTCTCCCTCCCTTCTTCCCCTGTATCACCATGGCTAGCAAAGCTAACACTGGGCACAGGAGACATGCAGAGGTGCCTGAAGTGCAGATTAAAGGTATGTGTCCTCAATTTGATTTGGTAAAGGCACAACTGCTACTGCTGACTTCAAAACCTGCCTTCCTCCCCTGTGTCTCTCTCCCTCACTTCCTCCCCTGTGTCTCTTTCCCTCCCTTTCTCCACCACATCTTTCTCCCTCCCTTCCTCCCCTGTGCCTCTCTCCCTCCCTTCCTCCACTGCGTCTCTCTCCCTCCCTTCTTCTCCTGTGTCTCTCTCCCTCCCTTCCTTTCCTGTATCTCTCTCCCTCCCTTCCTCCCCTGTGTCTCTCCCTCCCTTCCTCCCCTGTGTCTCTCTCCCTCCCTTCCTCCCCTGTGTCTCTCTCCTTCCCTTCCTCTCCTGCGTCTCTCTCCCTCCCTTCCTCCCCTGTGTTTCTCTCCCTCCCTTCCTCCCCTGCATCTCTCCCTCCCTTCCTCCCCCGTGTTTCTCTCCCTCCCTTCCTCTCCTGTGTCTCCCTCCCTTCCTTCCTCTACTGTGTTTCTCTCCCTCCCTTCCTCCCCTACGTCTCTCTCCATCCCTTCCTCCCCTGTGTCTCTCTCCCTCCCTTCCTTCCTCCCCTCCTTCCTCCCTTGTGTCTCTCTCCCTCCCTTCCTCCCCTGTGTCTCTCTCCCTCCCTTCCTTCCTTCCTCCCCTCCTTCCTCCCCTGTGTCTCTCTCCCTCCCTTCCTCTCCTGTGTCTCTCTCCCTCCCTTCCGCCCCTGTGTCTCTCTCCCTCCCTTCCTCCCCTGTGTCTCTCTCCCTCCCTTCCTCCCTCCCTTGTGTCTCTCTCCCTCCCTTCCTCCCCTATGTCTCTCTCCCTCCCTTCCTCTCCTGTGTCTCCCTCCCTTCCTTCCTCTCCTGTGTCTCTCTCCCTCCCTTCCTCTCCTGCGTCTCTCTCCATCCCTTCCTCCCCTGTGTCTCTCTCCCTCCATTCCTTCCTCCCCTCCTTCCTCCCCTGTGTCTCTCTTCCTCCCTTCCTCCCCTGCGTCTCTCTCCCTCCCTTCCTCCCCTGTGTCTCTCTCCCTCCATTCCTTCCTCCCTTGTTTCTCCCTCCTTTCCTTCCTCTCCTGTGTCTCTCTCCCTCCCTTCCTCCCCTGTGTCTCTCTCCCTCCCTTCCTCCACTGTGTCTCTCTCCCTCCCTTCCTTCCTCCCCTCCCTTCTTCCCCTGTGTCTCTCTCCCTCCCTTCCTCTCCTGTGTCTCTCTCCCTCCCTTCCTCCCCTGTGTCTCTCACCCTCCCTTCCTCCCCTGTGTCTCTCTCCCTCCCTTCCTCCCCTGTGTCCTTCTCCCTCCCTTCCTCTCCTGTGTCTCTCTTCCTCCCTTCCTCCCCTGTGTCTCTCTCTCTCTCCCTAGCCTCTAGCTTTGGCAATACAGTTGTAGTGACTGGCATGCTAATAAAGCTTAATTTAATTGAATTGACTAAAATGTACTAAATTGTTTGTTTATGAATATATATATATATATATATATATATATATATATATATATATACACACACACACGCTGTATTAGGCTACAATGTGTGGTTTTGTAAAATTTTGGGATGGTGGTGTGCCGCAGGATTTTTTAATGTAAAAAAAAATGTGCCGTGGCAAAACAAAAGTTGAAAATCACTGCACTAGAAGGTCGCTAAACAGTTGCTCACATTTCTATAGAGCGGTGTGATTACAAGTCTGTTTCAAACACAAATTTTTATAGTAAAGATCATGCTAGATATCTATATACAAGGACTATTCAACAGAGACTTTAGTCATTTTTATATTATACCTACCTACTGATCATCCTTTTAACTAAGATTTACCATAATGGTATGTGGCTTTGAGTTTTGCACAATTAGAAACAGACAAAGCACTAAAAAAATAACTAACTCCTACTCCCCCACAAAGTTTCTGTCTTACATTACATTATTATGGAGCAATCAAGTGGATCTATGGGTCTATGAATGTCAGAGGCTCAGTTGGACGATTTAACATAAGGACAAAGCAAATATTTGACATGGATAGCTTGATCTTTGTGCCTGATGCATATCCAGCCTCTGACAGGTCCCGTTCCCAGTCTACAGCTCATGTTGTCTTCTGATGAGTGTTGTGGTGCTCTCCTGTCACAAAGTGATGTTAAAATAAAAATTGCCATTAATAGATAATCTAAGTGTAGTTAAACAACTTAGCAATATAAATATATAATTTATTTTAACTGTTTTTCCTGCAGTTTAACTCTGCAATGTGTACTGCAGACTTCAAAATTGTGACCCTGCAAAAAGCAACTTGATCAGTGCAGAAGCCCATGATATCCATCCTTGTTAAGATAAAATAAATTAACACACTCAAGAGTCTTTTACAAAGTGTGTGTTCCTGTACTGCAAAACATTGCAAATTTTGCTAACAAAATGACAGTTAAAAAAGACTTTAAACGCATTCTTTATGCAAATAAACACAATAAAAGAATACATAGCTTCACTATACTTTATTAATAATAATTAAAAACACCAGCACTCTTTATCCATTTACTGATGGACTTTTAAACATTGTTGATAAAAATCCATCAAACAAAACACACTTTACATTTGTATATCTCTGCAAGAAATCAACCTATGTACCTTATCTTGCACAATTACTGTATGTGTTACAATATTATCTGTGGGATATACTGTCTATATTATTAAGAGAAAACAAGTAAATTACTTATATGTACAAAACACACACTGCTATACTTGAGGAAATTAAGCAGACATGCTCAGTACATTTTGTCTTCATATTTATTTCTTTTGTTTGGATGCAATGATAATTTTAACCCCTTTTCTGTCATATTAGGTGCAGCCATCTTTGGTAGCAAACAGCAAAATGGTACACATTTCCTTTTATTTATTTTCTATGAATCTAAAAATGTAAATGTATCCAGCATGTTATACCCGGTGCATAGCACAGTATGGCCTGTGATCTAAATATGCAATTCTATTGTTTGATACAATAAAAACACATCCCTCCTATCCCACAGTAATCCTGCTACATATTCATGGTTTGACATTCTTATGTATATCATCCAACTTGGATCAGAGCCCACTTGAATATTCAGAGTTAGTGATTTCAAGGTCCTAGTTCCCTGAAATAAACGAAATTGTAAAATATGCTGTAACCTCATAGATCTGAATTAGACGAGATTCTATTTATAAACTATGTCCAAAAAGTCAACATTCTCAAAACACAAATTACTATTGAAATAAAACGTGACAATGAAAACTGTTGATTTTTGTAACTGCCCAATCAAATGATTAAATGTTACCTGGAGCAAACTGCATTTAACATTAATATTTACTTCTTGTCTGTACCCAAACCAAACAACACTGCATCAGTGAGACTTCAGTCCTTAAGGATAGTTATTTCCAAAGCTTTTTAGTCTGTCTGGTACAATCATACAGCACATGTCATATCAAATCAGAAAGAAACATTCTAATCTTAAACAGATTTGTATTTATTTATTTTTTGCCAAAAGGATTATAACCAAACGTACATGTTTACATATATTGGATGGTCTAAAAAATAATAATAATAGAACAAGATTACAGAAAAGAATGGCTGGAAATTATGCCCAGGTCTTAACAATACATTTTTATTTCTCAGAAACATACTGGTACACTGCCACCAGTATAGCAGCTATAAAAATATAGCTACACAATACAATTATTCAAGGAACCAACTAGGAATAATGTTATGCAGGATCCAGTGGCATCAAATAATGCAGAATAATATTACACTTAGAAGTGACATATTTTTATGTAACAATGAACAAACAGGTCACTTTTATGTTGGTATTGAAAGGCAATGTTGTATGGGTCCAACTAAGAGCCACCTTTAAAATTCAACATTTTAGAAGTTTAAGGAAATCATTAAAAGGGCAGTAAACACCAATTTTCATTTAACTGCATGTAATAGACACTACTATAAAGAATAATATGCACCATTTAAAAACTTACTTAGAAGCTCCCAGTTTTAGCACTGTTAAAAAGGATTAGCTGGAACACCCACTGAAAGTGGTTCTATAGCAAAAAAAGCAGACCTCCCCCCCCCCTTCCTCTGCATATGAAAAGACCCTTTACACAAACAGGTGCCAGGATTATATCATCATCATCGGGCGCTATTAGCTACTTAATACAGGACTAATGAGCTGCATCCTGTAATAGTATATTGTGGTGACTCCTAAACTTCACTCCTGCCTACTGACTGAGTCAGTCTATCTGTGAAGCCTGACATTGGCTACTCCCGGAACAGCTCCCACGTTTGATGCCGACTGTCTGTGGCCGCCGATTGGTTGAACGGGCCCCGTGACCTGACGTCTCAACGTACTGCAGTGTTTGTCTGACGGGCGACCTAAAGTCCCGTCCCGCTCTACTAGGCATTCACATATGCCACCACCTTTGTGAGTATATCTAATTACGTGTCGTCCCACTGTGTGACATCCCTTTTTGGTACGATACTGTCCCATGAGGCGCCTCTTTCTATCTCTTTGAACAAACAGGAGCAAGCTGGATTAGGAATACATCGGTATTCTTCTAAAACTTTGCAGCTTGGTTAGGAGTCTGAAAATCCGCGCAATGTAATTTAAAAATAAGCAAAATTATACTTTTAAACAAAAAACTGTATAGGCTGTATAAATAGATCACCTACAAAACATTAATACCAAACAACAAGAAAACAGTGCTATATATTAACCAACCTACTCCTTGGAATAGATAACAAAACTTTCCAAAATTCAAGGGACAAATATGTCTCTTAGTGAGGATGCAGCTGTACACAGATCCGTGGATTCCTCCTTCACAGATAGATAGTCGAAGAGCTGTAGAGATAGAGAGAGACAGCACAACTCGATTCAGGGTAGTATTTATTAATAAAAAGTCAAGACACGCTAGTAAATTAACACTTGCTAGAAGTCAAATGACAACAAGCCCTCATTAAAAACATATGTAGTTCCGGAGGTTTCTGTGATTGTCCTTGCAGACATTTTGTGCTGTTCTTTCTACTTGCAGTTTAAGTTTGTAGCCATTTGAAATCAGCGCGTTGAACTTTTTGATCCTTGGGCATCCGTAGGTGAAGTGGAGTGACGTCAGCGGAGTCCCGTTCGCCATTGCCGAAAGTCCGGGTGGTTTGAATAAGACTTAAGCTTGCTGGAACTGTTCGATAGCTTTGCATAAGACGCTAATCCTGAACCTGGACTACCACATCACCTCCGGAACTACATATGTTTTTACTGAGGGCTTGTTGTCATTTGACTTCTAGTAAGTGTTAATTTACTAGCATGTCTTGACTTTTTATTAATAAATACTACCCTGAATCGAGTTGTGCTGTCTCTCTCTATCTCTACAAAACATTTATGCAAAGAAAAATCTAGTGTATAATGTCCCTTTAAAGGGAAATAAACCCAACATTTTCCTTTCAAGATTAAGATAGTGAATACAATTTTTTAAAAAAGTTTTTAATTTAGTTCCATTATCAAATGTCTTTGTTTTTCTTGTTACCCTTTCCTGAAAAGCAGGAAATTAAGCTCAGGAGTGTGCATGTGTCTGCATTACTATAAAGCAGCAGTTTTGCAACAATGTAACATATTAGCAAGAGCACTATTTCCTGTCTTGTGGCTCTCCACACATGTGCACACTACCTATCTAGATATCTCTTAAACAAAAAATAACACACACATTTGATAATACATTGAGAGAACATTTTGTTCCATAAAATACGGAAAGTGTTTTTAAAACATTCAACACAAAAATAAATGTAAAACAAAAATAAATATTAATGTGCATTAAAAGAGAAATATATTTAGTGAAAGAAAGTATAATTCTGCAACTATATAAACCTATGGTGCAGCCTCACTTAAAGGGATAGTCAAGTAAAAAAAAAAAAAAACTTTCATGATTTAAATAGGGCATGCAATTTTAAACAACTTTCCAATTTACTTTTATCACCAATTTTGCTTTGTTCTCTTGGTATTCTAAGTTGAAAGCTAATTCTAGGAGGTTCATATGCTAATTTCTTTGACATTGAAGACTGCCTCTAATCTTAATGCATTGTGACCACTAGAGGGCATTAGTTTATGTGTTTCAAATAGATAACATTGAGCTCATGCACGTGAATTTACCTTGGAGTGAGCACTGATTGGTTAAAAAGCAAGTTTGTCAAAAGAACTGAAATAAGGGGGCAGTTTGCAGAGGCATAGATACAAGATAATCACAGAGATAAAAAGTATATTATTATAACTGTGTTGGTTATGCAAAACTGGGGAATGGGTAATAAAGGGATTATCTTTCTTTTTAAACAACAAAAATTCTGGTGTTGACTGTCCCTTTAAAAGACCAGTAAATACAGTGAATTTGCATAATAAATAAATGCATGATAAAAAGACAATGCAAAAGCACTTAGAGGTACATTTAGCAAGCAGCGGAAGCTGCTTATTCTGCGAGAACCTTCAGGCTGGCCGGAAACAGGATTTAAGAAGCAGCTCCTTAACTTGTCTGCCACCTCTGACGTGTGCAGGGAGCGGCATTGCACAAGCATTTCACCAGAACTGCTGGTGCAATAATAAATGCCGACAGCGTATGCATGATTCGCATGTCCACCCGGGGTATGATAAATCTACCCCTTAGTCTGAACTTAGTAGTAGATTTTTTTGTGACAAATTTCAAAGTTATGTCTATTTCCACTCCCCTGTACCATGTGACAGCCAACAGCCAATAACAAATGCATATAAGTATATTCTGTGAATTCTTGCACATGCTCAATAGGAGCTGGTGACTCAAAAGTGTAAATATAAAAAGACTGTGCACATTTTTATTATGCACTTGATAATTATGCAATTCTACTGCATTGAGTGGTCCTTTAAGTGGGTGTCATTATGGTTTTGTGAGGAATCATTTGTAAGAGACTAATTAGTTTCTATGACGAGGGCTGTAAGAACATAGGGAGAGTCAGTTATTCCAAGTGATTTCATCTAGAAAGCGTTTGACCCAGTGCCACAAGGGAGGTTAATTTACAAAATGAAGGGGTGAGAATTGCAGAAAATAAATGAATCATACTGTAGTTAGGCTGAAGTGACAACCAATGAATCAAGAATGGCAAATCATGTAGGGTCTTATGAAGAAAAAATAAAAATAGATAAAAAGCTATGCTCAGTGCAAGGCAGGAGCTTTAAAGGGACATGAACCGCAACATTTTTCTTTCATGAAGAAGATAAAGTGTACTTTGTTAAGCAATTTGCCAGTTTACATCTATTATCAAATTATCTTCATTCACTTGGGATCCTTTTTTGAAGGAGCAGCATTGCACTACTGGGAACTAGCTGAACACATCTTGTAAGCCAATAATAAAAGTAATATATATGGAGCAACCAATCAGCAGCTAATAACTCCCAGTAGTGCATTGCTGCTCCTGAGCATACCAGGTATGCATTTCAACAAAGGATACCAAAAGAAATAAGAAAATTAGATAATAGAATTAAATTAGAAAGTTGTTTAAATTTGCATGCGCTCTCTGAATCATGAAAGCTTAATTTTGACTTTACTGTCCCTTTAAAGGTGAATAGGCTCAGAAGCAGCAATGAACTGACTGCAAATATATGCCTCTTGTCATTGGCTTACCAGATGTGTGGAGCAAGCTCCCAGTAGTACATTGCTGCAACTTCAACAAAGGATACCAAGCAAATGAAGCCCGTTTGATAATATAAATACATTTTTGTTTAAAATTATTTTTTCTCTGTCTGAATCATAAAAGAACATTTTTGAGTGTCATGTAAATTCTGAGTGTGGTTTTAGGCATATTTTTTAAACAGGAACATTATATATTAACCAAGCTGCAGATACAGCCTGGGGCTGAGCCATTGCAGCAATTTAAAGGGCCACTAAACCCAAAATCTTTCTTTCATGATTCAGATAGAGAATAGAAATTTAAACAACATTACAATTTACTTCCATTATTCATTTTGCTTCATTTTTTAAATATCCTTAGTTGAAGAAAAAGCAATGCACATGGTGAGCCAATCACACAATGCTTCTATGTGCAGCAACCAATCGGCAACTAGTGAGCATATCTAGATATGCTTTTCATCAAAGAATATCAAGAAAATAAAATAAATTAGATAATATAAGTAAATTAGAAAGATGTTTAAAATTGCATTCTCTTTCTAAATCATAAAAGAAAAAATGTGGGTGGCATGTCCCTTTAAATTATCCAGGATGATTGACAAGTCACTACCTTGTGCAATTGGTTGCATTAGCACAGGGGGTGGGGCTGCACAAATAATTGCTTCTGCATTAATAAAGATGGGTTGAGGATGTTGCTTTGGAAGCTTCAGAGGTTGGAAGAGAGGTTTCTATTCTAGGAAATTGTCCCCCCACTGCTTGTTAAATAGGACCCATTACATGTTAGATATATTTTTGGAGGGGCTAAATCCAGTATCAATGGTTGTAATAATTAGTGCAAAAACATTGTCTTTGTGATTATTACTGTCAATTCTCCGGGCAGGTGTTTTGTTATAATTTTAGGGATCACAGTTGAGAAATCTTTGAAGGTTAAAGGGATGGACTTTGTCATCTCTTTTTTCCCAAACACTTTGGGCCAGAATACGAGTGGAGCGCTATCGTTAACGTTAGTAGCATAAACGCGATTGCGAGATCGCTTTGTTTTTTACACTTTAATCCATATTACAAGTGGTGCTCTGTTTAACCCCTTAGCGACTGTGACGTACCGGTCGTTAAAGGTTTTCTTGTTTATAATAGTGAGAGTCTCGCAGCTGGCGACAAGATTGCACTATTAATAACACGCTGGTCCTTAAGGGGTTAAATTACTGTAAATTCCTTTATGTGAACTCATGGTAACTTTCTATTTTCTATGGGTGCTGTTGAGAGGGAATGTGCGCTCGTATCACAAACTGAAAGTAATGCGATCACTCGAACACAATCGCATTTAACTTTCAAACTTTTTACCCAACCTGAAAGTTTCACTAAACTACTCCTTTAACCCCCTAAAACAACAGAACCCCCGCCACAAAGTATCTCACTACACTATTAACCCCTAAACCTCTACTACCCCAGATCACAAAATACCCACACAAAAAAAAAAAACATTACTGGGGGGAAAAACATTAAATGGAGAAAAAAAAAACCGGGGCTTTAGTTTTAGAATAGGCATAACGTTTTTTGGAGGGTTTTTTTTTTTTGGTAATTTGCTTGGTTTTTTTTTCTGTAATGGTAAGATTTTTATTTTCTGTAAAGGTAACTTTTTTTTTTCCATGTAATGTTAGCTTTTTCCCCCAGGTATGTTAGTTTCTTTTTCCGATAATGTTAGTTGTTTACTTGGTAACTTAGGGGGTGTTAGGTTAGGGGGGTTAGCTGGTAAGAGTGTATAGATGTTAGTGGGTATTTTGTGATGGGGTTGTTGTGGTTTAGGGTTTTAATAGTGAAGAGGGGTAGTTTGCGATTTTTTTTTTGTGGTTTAGGGGTTAATAGTCTTGTGATGAGGTTGTGGTGGTTTATGGGTTAATAATGTACTGAGGCATTTTGCGATAGGGTTGTGGCAGTTTAGGGGTTAATCGTGTAGAGGGGTAGTTTGCTATGTAGATGTGTGGCAGTTTAGGAGTTATTAGTGCAATGGGCTACATTGCGATTGGCTATGTGGCAGTTTAGGGGTCTATAGTCTAGAGGCATACTTTGTGATGTGGGGGTGTGACTGTTTAGAGGTTATTAGAGTAGGGGGCTTATTGCGATTTGGGTTAGCACGTGAGTATGGGTAATTTTTTTCTGCTTTACTTGCTTTATTAATGTCTAGGTGTCAGTACGCTAACTCGGACACGATATTCTAATTTCGGCACTTAGTGCACGTCGAGTTAGCACATAAGCAAAAGAAAATTACTTTCATCATGTAATACCAGCACTACCAGATGCATTGAAAGAGTTTAAATTGAGCAGTTAGCATGCGAGCGGGAGTGAATAATACCGCTTCACTAGCAGCGCTATGTTCCTCTGTTACTGTGTAAGCCAGCGTCCCATATAATATTCTACCGTAGCCAAAAACACTTTAATTAATAATATTTCAGTGTGCAAGGGTGTTTCTATATTTTGGTTTATTATAATAATACATACTTTGAAAGTAATAATATAAAGCTTGGAGGCAGTGTACAAAGGGTTAATATCTCAATCTATTTTAAAAAGCTGAGATCAGCAATAAAATTACAACAATATAAATCATATCAAATGGGAACATTCAATGCTGTAAATACAGAGAGGGTAATTTATCAAAGAAAGTTAAATAAGACGTGAAAGCGACATTAGAGCCATTTTTTTGTGTTTCCTGTAAAAGCAAGCATTTTAAAATGCATTCAAATTTTTGTTTCTGAAAAAAATTGTGATCCTATGCTTAAAAAAACAACACGATTCTATGCTTGTGGGGTTTGCTATGCTCAACCAATAGAGCAGTGGAATTTTTTTTATAAGCTAGTGAGATTTAGATTCACTTAAAGGGACAGTATACACCAATTTACATATAACTACATGTAATAGACACTACTATAAAGAAGAATATGCACATATACTGATCTAAAAGTACAATATAAAACTGTATTTAACAGTATTAAAGAGGAACTCGAAAGCTCCAAGTTTAGGCTGGGACATCCACTAAAAGGGGCTGGGTATACTAGAAGAGCAGAAACCCCTTCCTGCCCAACATATGAAAAGACCCATTATACAAAAACGAACAAGAAAGAGTCTGTAGACTTGGGTCTACATCTGATAATTTGGGGCTTGGTTAGGCGTCTGAAAAACAGCACAATGTAATTAAAAAAAAGTCAAACTATACATTGTTACAAAAACACCCACAGATGGACTATATAAATGGATCATCTACAAAACATGTATGCGAAGACAAATCTAGTGTACAATGTCCCTTTAAAGGTACATAAAAGTGAGGATTTTGACTTTTATGTATGTTTCAAGCACTACATTTTTCCAACTCTTTTTCATTTAACCCCTTAATGACAACTGACGTACCAGGTACGTCATGCATTAACAAGTAGTTAATGACAATGGACGTACCTGGTACGTCAGTTGTCTAACAGAGTGCTGGAAGTGATCACAATCGCTTCCAGCAGCTCTGAGGGTATTGCAGTGATGCCTCAATATGGAGGCATCCTGCAATACCCCTTTACAAGCCTCCGATGCAGAGAGAGCTACTTTGTGGCCCTCTCTGCACCGGTAGTGATGGTGCCGTTTTCCGGGTGGGAGGGAGCGTGCGCGCGCGTGCACGAGACGCGCGCGCGTGCACGTGAACATAGTGTGCGTGTACGGTGCGCGTGCACGAGGCGCGCGTGCATGCGCACGTGCATGCGCACATAAGCCACACTGACACCAATGAGGGCAAAAAGCCAGGAAAAGGTAAAAAAATTTTTTTAAAAATATAAATGGATCTGGGAGGGGGAGGGGGGTGGGGTTATTGTGAGGGTATTGTGGAGGGGCTGCTACACTACAGAAAGAGTTAATTTAAAAATAAAATAAAAATACTTTGTTTTTTGGGGCCAAAGTGGGTACTGGCAGACAGCTGCCAGTACCCAAGATGGCGGTAATTAGGTAGGGGAGAGGATTAGAGAGCTGGAGGGGGGATCAGGGAGGTTGGGGCTAAGGCAGGGGTCCATCCCAGCTAAAATATTTTATTATTTTTATTAAAAAAAAAAAAAAAAAACCCTCTTATTTAGTACTGGCAGACTTTCTGCCAGTACTTAAGATGGCGGGGACAATTGTGGGGTGGGGGAGGGAAGAGAGCTGTTTGGGAGGGATCAGGGGGTGGGATGTGTAAGGTGGGAGGCTGATCTCTAAAATTAACCCTGCAAGCTCCCTAAAAGCTACCTAATTTAACCCCTTCACTGCTGGGCATAATTCACGTGTGGTGCGCAGCAGCATTTAGCGGCCTTCTAATTACCAAAAAGCAACGCCAAAGCCATATAAGTCTGCTATTTCTGAACAAAGGGGATCCCAGAGAAGCTTTTACAACAATTTCTGCCATAATAGCACAAGCTGTTTGTAAATTATTTCAGTGAGAAACCTAAAGTTTGTGAAACAATTTGTGAAAAAGTCAACATTTTTTTTTATTTGATCGCATTTGGTAGTGAAATGGTGTCATGAAATATACCAAAATGGGCCTAGATCAATACTTGGGGTTGTCTACTACACTACACTAAAGCTAAAATTAACCCTACAAGCTCTCTACAAGCTCCCTAATTAACCCCTTCACTCCTGGGCATAAAACACGTGTGGTGCGCAGCGGCATTTAGCTGCCTTCTAATTACCAAAAAGCAACCCCAAAGCCATATAAGTCTGTTATTTCTGAAAAAGGGGATCCCAGAGAAGCATTTACAACCATTTGTGCCATAATTGCAGAAGCTGTTTGTAAATAATTTCAGTGGGAAACCTAAAGTTTGTGAAACAATTTGTGAAAAAGTCAACATTTTTTTTTATTTGATCGCATTTGGTAGTGAAATGGTGTCATGAAATATACCAAAATGGGCCTAGATCAATACTTTGGGTTGTCTTCTAAAAAAAAATATATACATGTCAATGGATATTCAGGTATTCCTGACAGATATCAGGGTTCCAATGTAACTAGCGCTAATTTTGAAAAAAAGTGGTTTGGAAATAGCAAAGTGCTACTTGTATTTATTGCTCCATAAATTGCAAAAAAAGCAAAGAACATGTAAACATTGGGTATTTCTAAACTCAGGACAAAATTTAGAAACTATTTAGCATGGGTGTTTTTTGGTGGTTGTAGATATGTAACAGATTTTGGGGGTCAAAGTTAGAAAAAGCGTGTTTTTTTCCATTTTTTCCTCATATTTTATCTTTTTTTTTTTTTTGTAAATTATAAGATATGATGAAAATAATGGTATCTTTAGAAAGTCCATTTTATGGCGAGAAAAACGGTATATAATATGTGTGGGTACAGTAAATGAGTAAGAGGAAAATTACAGCTAAACACAAACACAGCAGAAATGTAAAAATAGCCATTGTCATTAAGGGTAAGAAAATTGAAAAATGGTCCGGTCATTAAGGGGTTAAATTTAAAAAAAGAAAAAATACAAAGTACGGAGCAGTTGCTGTCAATCAAATATGGATGATGAATTAATCATTTGTCTAATGCAGATACACGCATGCAATGCTATATTTTCATGGAAGATTATTTTTAAGTGTTAAAAATGGTATCATTAAAAATAAAATAAAATCATTTTTTTCCTTCCATGAGACATTGTAAATAAATTGCAATATTTGCCACACTGAGATGTATTGCTGTTTTTAAATTCCCCTTGGAGCTAATTACAAATTTCTTGGCCACCAATCAAGTTAATTACCTGGTATCTTTTGCAATCAAGGCAAAAATGTAGCAAACATATGACCCAAAGTAACAAGAGATATGTGTCTCATGCTTACTGTTAATTCTGCTTAAGAAGCTGCAGTGGGAAATATCGCACAAGCTGGATGAAAGTTTATAGGGACAGCTCAGTACATCAGAAGTATTGCAGCTCTTTAAACTGATTTATAAATAAGAGCAAATGAGTATAAGATAAATACACGTGCAGATGTCAGGACAGGCTGTCATGTTTTGAAAAAAGATTGTCCAGTCTATGGGATGGAGGCTAAATGTTGCCAGCCACCCCCCCCCCCCCAGTGAATTATATTTAGTGCTTAAATGTTTCCCAAACTTAAATTATTTGAACCGTGAGGGATTTTTTATTACTTTCAAGTTATAAAAGCAAAAACCCTCTACAAGCATCAACGGTGTACTGTAGAGGAGATGAGTTATATATCTCTTTAATGATCTCTCCCTCTTTGTTTGTCACCCTGTCTGTCTCTCTTTTACACAATTACGATATCTATCTATCATCTATCTATCTATATATCTATATATCTGTCTGTCTTTCTCTCATACACTCACATTATCTATCTATCTATCTATCTATCTATCTATCTATCTATTATCTAAAAATAACTGTCTTAATAAAGGGTGGGGTTGTGGACTCTCCATATCCGGAAAGAAAGAAATTTATCAGGTAAGCATTAATTTTATTTTCTTTCCTAAGATATGGAGAGTCCACAACATCATTCAATTACTAGTGGGAACCAATACCCAAGATAGAGGACACAGAATGAACAGGGAGGGAGAACAATACAGGCAGACCTAAACAGAAGGCACCACTGCTTGAAGAACGTTTCTCCCAAAAGAGGCCTCAGCCGAAGCAAAAGTATCAAATCTGGAAAAAGTATGCAGAGAGGACCAAGTTGCAGCCTTGCAAAGCTGTTCCATAGAAGCTTCATCTTTGAAAGCCCAAGAAGAGGAGACAGCCCTAGTTGAATGAGCTTCTCTCAGGAGGCTGCTGTCCAGCAGTCTCATAAACAAAACAAATCATACTTCTCAACCAAAGGGAAAGAGAAGTAGAAGCAGCCTTCTGACCCTTACGCTTTACTGAGAAACAAACAGGGCAGAAGACTGGCGAAAATCCTTAGTCGTCTGTAGGTAGAATTTTAGAGCAGGCACAACATCCAAGTTGTGCAACAGACGTTCTTTATGAGAAGAAAGATTGGGACTGTGAGAAGGAACAACAATTTCCTGATTAATATTTCTATCCGAAACCACTTTAGGAAGAAAACTTCAATTTAGTACGAAGAACCGCCTTATCCGCATGAAAGATAAGGTAAGTCGATCACACTGCAAAGCCGAGTTCCGAAACTCTCTGAGCAGAAGAGATAGCAATAAGAAACAAAACCTTCCAAGATATCAACTTAATATCTATGGAATGCATTGGCTCAAACGGAGCCTGCAGCAAAACTTTAAGAACAAGATTAAGGCTCCAAGGAGGAGCAACAGGTTTAAACACAGGCCTGTTTCAAATTCTGACCAGAGCGTGACAAAAAGTTTGAACATCTGGCACATCCGCCAGAGGCTTGTGTAATAAAATAGATAATGCAGAAATCTGACCCAGATGCCGCAGTCCAAAAAGCGGCGTGATTCGTTATTGGGGACCGGAGATACAGCCGTTGAAGTTATGGGGGTAGGGGTGTCTAAAACCCCCGGTTCCCAAAGCAGCTCCCCTCCAGTAATTCCCCCACCTCTTGTACTCCCTAGGGGCTACTAATTCCCTAAAGAGTGGAGCTCTGGGGGACATGGTTGCTGGAGCGACCAGGGGTAAAGTTAGCGGGTGTCCTGCTGTCCTGTGGCCGACCGGGAGTTCCAGGAGCCCGGAGAGCCTGAGAGGGGTTAGGCGGATGTCCGTTGTGAGGCAGCCGACCGGGAGTTCCAGGAGCCCAGCCAGCCTAGGAGGGTTTTCCAGGTCATAGACCAGCTCTTCTCTAAATAAGTTTGGAACACAAAACCATGCAAACAAAAGCTTCCAGAAATTGTGGTTGCTCTGAGGAGCCCAAAACCACTGATAAACAACAGGGGTGAGGTTGTAGGGGGTGAGGGGTAGCCTTAGCTGTCTGGTATCCATGACAACTACAATATAACTATCACAGGCACAAAGGGGGCAATTTATTAAGCGTCGGACGGACATGATCCGCTGTAGCATTTATCATTGCACAAGCAGTTCTGGTGAACTGCTTGTGCAATGCCGCCCGCTGCACATTTGAGGCCAATCTGCTGCTAGCAGAGGTTGTTAAATAACCTGATCGTATGTGATCGGGCTGATTGCTGTCCGCTGCCTCAGAGGTGGCGTACGAGTTAAGGAGCAGTGGTCTTAAGACTGCTGCTTCTTAACTCCTGTTTCTGGCGAGCATGAAGGCTCGAGCAGAAACAGTCAAACAGCTGCATAGGGGCTGATTCGGGCAATTATAAATCGGCCCAAGGAGGAGCAACAGGTTTAAACACAGGCCTGTTTCAAATTCTGACCAGAGCGTGACAAAAAGTTTGAACATCTGGCACATCCGCCAGAGGCTTGTGTAATAAAATAGATAATGCAGAAATCTGACCCAGATGCCGCAGTCCAAAAAGCGGCGTGATTCGTTATTGGGGACCGGAGATACAGCCGTTGAAGTTATGGGGGTAGGGGTGTCTAAAACCCCCGGTTCCCAAAGCAGCTCCCCTCCAGTAATTCCCCCACCTCTTGTACTCCCTAGGGGCTACTAATTCCCTAAAGAGTGGAGCTCTGGGGGACATGGTTGCTGGAGCGACCAGGGGTAAAGTTAGCGGGTGTCCTGCTGTCCTGTGGCCGACCGGGAGTTCCAGGAGCCCGGAGAGCCTGAGAGGGGTTAGGCGGATGTCCGTTGTGAGGCAGCCGACCGGGAGTTCCAGGAGCCCAGCCAGCCTAGGAGGGTTTTCCAGGTCATAGACCAGCTCTTCTCTAAATAAGTTTGGAACACAAAACCATGCAAACAAAAGCTTCCAGAAATTGTGGTTGCTCTGAGGAGCCCAAAACCACTGATAAACAACAGGGGTGAGGTTGTAGGGGGTGAGGGGTAGCCTTAGCTGTCTGGTATCCATGACAACTACAATATAACTATCACAGGCACAAAGGGGGCAATTTATTAAGCGTCGGACGGACATGATCCGCTGTAGCATTTATCATTGCACAAGCAGTTCTGGTGAACTGCTTGTGCAATGCCGCCCGCTGCACATTTGAGGCCAATCTGCTGCTAGCAGAGGTTGTTAAATAACCTGATCGTATGTGATCGGGCTGATTGCTGTCCGCTGCCTCAGAGGTGGCGTACGAGTTAAGGAGCAGTGGTCTTAAGACTGCTGCTTCTTAACTCCTGTTTCTGGCGAGCATGAAGGCTCGAGCAGAAACAGTCAAACAGCTGCATAGGGGCTGATTCGGGCAATTATAAATCGGCCCAAAGTGTAAACAGAAAGTTAAGTTTCTTTTGGACTCCAATAAAGAGATTAATTTGTTGTGGATTTTACTGGTAGAATTTTTTTTAAATGCTCAACTGCTAATACATTATCTAGATTGCAAAATTTTTACCAAGATAGTGATCATAATTTTTGTGGTTTGTGGCCTTTCTAATGTGTTCTTGCACCATAAGATCAAAATTTACCAATCAGCCTCAGCTTTATTAAAGAGACGGTCTTCTCCAAAAATGTTATTGTTTAAGCCCTTAGTGACCAGACCACTTTTCCATTGTTAACCGTTTGGGACCTGGGCTATTTTTACATTTCTGTGTTTTTTGTGTTTAGCTGTAATTTTCCTCTTACTCATTTACTGTACACCCCCTGACCCCCCTCAAACAGCTCCCTTTCCTCCCCCACCCCACAAGTGTCACTGCCATCTTAAATACTGGCAGAAAGTATAAATATAAAGGTGCTTTATTTCTTTTAATATATATATTAAAAGCGTAGGATCCCCCATAACCACCCTAATCCCCCCCAAACAGCTCTCTCAGCCTCCCCCCTCAACCTAATGGCCGCCATCTTAGGTACTGGCAGCTATCTGCCAATACCCATTTTACTTACAAATTTGCCTTTTTATTAAAATAATTTTAAAATCCACATTTTCTGTAGTGTAGCTTCCCCCCTCCTCAATACCCTCCCCCCCTCCCCCCCTCCCCCACCCAGATCCCTTTCCAAACCATTTTCCCCCCTCCTGGATCCTTTTCCCTATCCTAAACTGAACAGTTTCCCTACTTCTAAAAACGGGTATGTCTGTGCACACGCGCACTTCCGAGCCCTGCCCCCCGCATCCTCACGTGCTCACGGACCAACAGATCCAGAACAAGCACCAGCATGGGTCGCCCACCCGCCTCCCTGCAGCTACTCCCTCCCACCAACGATCAGCACCATGCTGGCCGATGAAGAGAGGCCCACAGAGTGGCTCTCTCTGCATCATATTTTTAAAAAAACAGTATTGCAGGATGCCTCAATATCGAGGCATCACTGCAATACCCTAAAAGCAGCTGGAAGCGATCATGATCGCTTCCAGTGCTTTAAAACCCTGAGGACGTACAGCGTATGTCCTTGGTCACTAAGTGCCATTTTTTGTTGGACTTACCCTGTTAAAAGATAGATAATCCCTTTATTACCCATTCCCCAGTTTTGCATAACCAACACAGTTATATTAATATATTTGTTACCTCTGTGATTATCTTGTATCTAAGTCTCTTTCAGACAGCCCCCTAATCACATGGCTATTTATTTATTTATTATCTATTATCTTGCATTTTAGACAATTAGTGCAGTGTCAGGCACATTTCCATGGGAGAGAGCACTATATTATCTATATGGCCAACATGAACTAGCAGTCTCCTGTTGTGAATAGCTAATAAAAAAAACGTGATAAGAGGCTGTCTATAGTGGCTTAGAAACAGGCAGAGATTTAGATGTTTAAATGTTATAAAGTATATTAATATAACAATGTTGGTTGTACAAAGCTGGGGAATGGGTAGTAAAGGCATTATCTATCTTTAAAAACAATAACAATTCTGGTGTAGACTGTCCCTTTAAGTTCCTTAAAGTGATGGTAAACTCTCTCCTTTTTAAAATCAGATCTGGAATGTAAGCGCTATTTTAGATGGGGTTTAATTCATTAGCTGTAATGAAGATGCGCTATAACTTAGTTATTAATATAGATATGAAATTCAAATACCCCACGTTACACCACCCACTTCAAAAGTCAATTTTCCTGTCAGCTAAATGATTGAATTACTCTCCAATCAATGCTCTAGCTACAACAAAAGTTCCATATGGGGAGAGCGCTGATTGGACAACAATTCAATCTGTTAGCTCACAGAAAATTTTACTTTTGAAGTGGGCGGAGGAGCATGAATCATCTAAAATAGCGCTTACATTCCAGATCTGATTTTAAAAAGGGGAGAGTTTACCATCACTTTAATATACCTCAATGTTTCAATCACCTCTTCCCACTTCTCTCCTCTAAGTCATTGAGTTCATCTTTGTAAGCTTTATTTTTAGACTATGTACAAATTCCATCGGCCTGCAAAACTGTGCACAATACTCAGTGTATTATAAAAACCAGCATCTAACAAAGCAAAAGAGCACAAATTATAGTCTGCTGCCAGATAATCATTAAAACTATGACATTCAGTATTTAAGGATATTACATTTATTTGAATGGTGGTCCCCACTCTTTCAAATTATAAAAATTATAAATCTTCTGGAGTTCTATGGCTGGAGGGGTTCAGACTTATGTTTGAGTCATCTACCCCCCCCCCCTCCCCAATTTTTTTTTTTTTTTTTAAAAATGAATCCAATAGATTGCTGTTATTGCTATGATAAATGACATGACAGCTAGTGGGACCCAGGAACCTATTCCCCAAATAATTTAAATTAAAAACAAAATACTGTTTTTTTGTGTGATTCTTTTTATTGTTTAAAAAGATAGATAATCCCTTTATTACCCATTCCCCAGTTTTGCACAACCAACACAGTTATAGTAATATACTTTTTACCTCTGTGATTAACTTGCATCTAATCTTCTGCAGACTGCCACCTTTTGCAATTCTTTTAAAATACTTGCATTTTAGCCAATCAGTGCTGACTCCTAGTTAACTCTGTTGGCTAGAGCACAATGTTATCTATATAGTACACATGAACTAATGTCATCTAGCTGTGAAAAACTGTCAAAATGCATTCAGATAAGAGGCGGCCTTCATGGGCTGAGAAATAAGCATATGAGCCTACCTAGATTTAGTTTTGAACTAAGAATATGAAGAGAACAAAGCAAATCTATACTATAATCGCGTTTGTAAAGCGCCTGTCGGTGTCGCCAGTTGCGCATGCATCCTGAAAGGAATGTTGGCTGCGCACGCAGCCAAAAGAATCCAACTGGATGTAGCGTAAGCAGATCCGAAGCCTTAAAAAAAAAACACTCAACCGCCCGCACAAAGTAACTAAAAAAACATGCAACCACCCGCACAAAATAACTAAAAAACATGTAACCGCCAGCACGAAGTATAACAAACACCTAAACCATCAACACCCAGATCACCTACTCTGCAAATAACATAATTAAAATATTAACCCCTTAACCGCCAACCACCCACATCGCAATAAAACTAATTAACCTATTAACCCATAAACTGCAAAAAGCCCACATAACAATAACCCTATTTAACCTATTAACTCTTAAACCGCTAACCCCCCACATTGTCGCAATAAACCTAATTAACCTATTAACCTCTAAACCCACAAACCCCCACATCACAATAACCCTAATTAACCTATTAACCCCTAAACTGTCAAACCCCCACATCGCAATAACCATAATTAATATATTAACCTCTATACCGACAACCCCCCACAACTAGGGATGGGCGAATGTGTTAATTTCCGAATTTGAATGTTAGAACGAATGTTATTACCGAAATTCGAATTACATATCTGAATGTTGATACGAACGAATATTCTTAAAAATTCTATAATCAAATGCTATTTACAGTTTTCGAATGTCTTTTTCGAATTCGAATGTTTATAATTAGATTGCATGTTCACATTCGAAATTTCGAATTTAACATTCTATTTAACAAATACTATTCAGAAGTTCAATAGTTCATGTGGTAGGGAATCTAGTAAATTGATAAATAATAGATACAAATATATCAATTTGAATGTTTCTATTTTGATCGAATATTGCATAATTCGAATATTACATTTAAAGAAAGCATTATAAAAATACTATTACAAACATATAAATTAAAAAAAATTGAATTCGAATATTGCATAATTCGAATATTACATTTAAATAAAGCATTATAGAAATACTATTACAAATATATAAATTCAAATTTTTTGAATTATAATATTGCATAATTCGAATATTACATTTAAAGAAAGCATTATAGAAATACTATTACAAACATATAAATTACATTTTTTCGAATTTGAATATTGCATAATTCCAATATTACATTTAAATAAAGCATTATAGAAGTACTATTACAAATATATAAATTTGAATTTTTTACAAACTAACATTTTCGAATGCAATCGTAAAATTTGAAACCGAACATTCGAATATCGAATGTTAGAATGTTATGTAAACATTCGAAATTCGATTAGAATGAACGAACGTGTTAAAATTCGTTTCATTTTTCGAATGTTGCAAAACATTCGCCCATCCCTAACCACAACAAAAATAACTAATTTAATTACTAAGCCCCCTTCCCTAACACCCCCTAAATTAACCCCAAATAAAAAAAAACTAACATTAAATTACAAAAAATAAAAAAGTCTAACATTACATAAAAAAATAAACAAAATGATCAAAAATAATAAAAATTATACCTAATCCCTATGAAAATAAAAAAGCCCCCCCTAATCTGAACTACCATAAAAGTGCCTTTTTGTAGGGCATTTCCCTAAGTTAAACAGCTCCTTTACCTCTAAAAAATACTAAGTCCACCCTAACAGTAAAATCCCCATGAAATAAAAAAACTAAAACTAA
This sequence comes from Bombina bombina, assembly GCF_027579735.1. Lineage (NCBI taxonomy): Eukaryota > Metazoa > Chordata > Amphibia > Anura > Bombinatoridae > Bombina > Bombina bombina. Next base: position 252,941,107 of record NC_069507.1, read on the forward strand.
AAAATCTAACTACCCATTGCCCCTAAAGAGGCAAATAGGTACTCACTGTTCCTGAAGTCCGGTGGAGAAGGTATTCTTCCAGGCGGTTCCATCACCTTCTATCTTCATCCGGAGTAAAGGTGGTGCGAAGCGGAGGTGCAGAGCTGTGTTCCCGATGCCTGGATCCTCAGCGGCTGACCTCAACGGTACGTTCATTGGTGGCGGCAGTCCTCGGCGGCGTGGAGGCTCCTCTTCATGTGATCGTCCGTCTCACACTGAAGATTGAATGCAAGGTACCCCATATTTATTGGGGTATCTTGCATTCCTATTAACATAAATTTTAAAGCAGCCAATAGGATGAGAGCTACTAAAATCTTATTGGCTGATTTGAACAGCCAATAGGATTTCCGTAGCTATAATGCTATTGATTGATTTCAAAATTTCAGCCAATAGAAATGCAAAGTTCCCCAAATTGATTGCCGTACCTTGCATTCAATCTTCAGTCTACAAAGAAAATTGGATGAAGTGGAGCCTCCATGCCGCCGAGGAATGCCTACGCCGCCGATGACCGCCGCCGAGATCCGCCGTCATTGAGGATCCAGGGATCGGGAACACAGCTCCGCACCTCCTTTTCGCGCAGCGTTCACTCTGGATCTAGATAGAAGATGATGGATCCGTCTGGAACAAGACCTTCTCCGCCAGACTTCAGGAACAGTGAGTACCTATTTGGGGCTTAGGTTTAGTCTTTTTTATTTTAATTTTTGGGGTGTATTTTTTTTTAGATTAGGGTTTTTTTGGGCTTGAAAATGAGCTGATTGCCCTTTTTAGGGAAGTAAAAGAGCTAAATGCCCTTCTAAGGGCAATGCCCATACAAATTCCTCTTTAGGGGCAAAGGTAGTTTAGTATTTTTTAGTGTTAGTTTTTTTATTTTGGGGGTTTGGTGGGTGGGGGGATTTTACTGTTGAAGGGGACTTAGTATTTTTTAGAGGTTAAAGAGCTGTTTAACTTAGGGCAATGCCCTACAAAAGGCCATTTTAAGGGCTATTGGTAGTTTAGTATTATATTAGGTGGTGTTTTTAATTTGGGGGAATTTTTTATTTTTATAGGGTATTAGTTTAGGTTTACATTTTATATTTTGGATTGCTCTGTTTATTTATTTCTGTCATTTTACTTTTTTTAATTTTTTGTAACTTTAGCTTGGGGGGTTGTAGTTTTTAAACATAGTCTGCCCTCTGGGCAGGCTTATCGCCTAGTTTGATGATAAATTTTAAATTGGAAAGTTTAAAATGACATGCTCTATCTGAATCCTGAAAGTTTAATTTGACTAGACTATTCCTTTAATTTTGTGCTTTCTGCTGCATCTTAGTTCGCTTTTCTCCAAACTTTCTAATGTAAGTATACCCTTCTATCATCCCTTCATTGAGATATTCTAGGTGTGTCATATTCACAGACTGATCTATCTGTTCAGTTATGTTTGGACTGCTTTTCTAAGCATGCTACGATCCTCTCCGCTAACACACCTGCACCCATGTCATTCAGGAGCGATCTATTCTTACTGTAATAATTGTACCCAAATGAAAAGTTATCTCAGTGCTCTAAAACATCAAACCTCTAATTTTTACACCATGTTTTTAACCAGGAATTAACTGACCTTAACTCCTTCTGCCTTACATGGCACTGTTAATATCTCCAAAAATATTACCTTGAAGTCACTTTTTAAGGACACTTCATCTGACGCTGATTCCTTCATTAGTGCCAATATGCACTATGACTGCAGGATCAGACCCAGATACCTCTAACAATCTATCAATATTCTCCACAATATGCCTAACACAAGACCCTGGAAGTCGGCAAACTGTTTTATTTAAGGGATCTGGATGACCAATTACTTATCAACCTTCCTAATATTAGTCTCCTACAACCAACATCTGCTTCAGGTCCAGACTTGTATGTCCCTCTTCAATGACTGAAGGACTACTCACTATATTAGGCAAAACAGCCCTCTTTGGCATTGCCATCCATGAATTGGTAATCCCCTACATCTTCACTCAATCTGGAAAATCCAGCTCAGAATGGACCTGCCTCACCCCTTACCTTCACTTTCCCTTCTAACTGTGACCCAGCTATTTCCCATCTGAATCCTCTCCATTTCGCACTGCTCGGACCATGCACAACCTGCTCAGTCATATTAATTTCCCTTTCAAATGTCTGAATATCACGCAGTGTTGCAATCCGTTCCTCCAGAACTCTAATACGAGCTTCTAAAGAGACTATATGCTCACACTTGTCAGATATGAGCTTCTAAAGAGACAATATGCTCACACTTGTCAGATACGAGCTTCTAAAGAGACAATATGCTCACACTTGTCAGATATGAGCTTCTAAAGAGACTATATGCTCACACTTGTCAGATACGAGCTTCTAAAGAGACTATATGCTCACACTTGTCAGATACGAGCTTCTAAAGAGACTATATGCTCACACTTGTCAGATACAAGCTTCTAAAGAGACTATATGCTCACACTTGTCAGATACGAGCTTCTAAAGAGACAATATGCTCACACTTGTCAGATACGAGCTTCTAAAGAGACTATATGCTCACACTTGTCAGATACGAGCTTCTAAAGAGACAATATGCACAAACTTGTCAGATACGAACTTCTAAAGAGACTATATGCTCACACTTGTCAGATATGAGCTTCTAAAGAGACTATATGCTCACACTTGTCAGATACGAGCTTCTAAAGAGACAATATGCTCACGCTTGTCAGATACGAGCTTCTAAAGAGACAATATGCTCACACTTGTCAGATACGAGCTTCTAAAGAGACAATATGCTCACGCTTGTCAGATACGAGCTTCTAAAGAGACTATATGCTCACACTTGTCAGATACAAGCTTCTAAAGAGACAATATGCTCACACTTGTCAGATACGAGCTTCTAAAGAGACTATATGCTCACACTTGTCAGATATGAGCTTCTAAAGAGACTATATGCTCACACTTGTCAGATACGAGCTTCTAAAGATACTATATGCTCACACTTGTCAGATACGAGCTTCTAAAGAGACAATATGCTCACACTTGTCAGATACAAGCCTTTAAAGAGACTATATGCTCACACTTGTCAGATATGAGCTTTTAAAGAGACTAAATGCGCACACTTGTCAGATACGAGCTTCTAAAGAGACTATATGCTCACACTTGTCAGATATGAGCTTTTAAAGAGACAATATGCTCACACTTGTCAGATACAAGCTTCTAAAGAGACTATATGCTCACACTTGTCAGATACGAGCTTCTAAAGAGACTATATGCTCACACTTGTCAGATACAAGCTTCTAAAGAGACAATATGCTCACACTTGTCAGATACGAGCTTCTAAAGAGACTATATGCTCACACTTGTCAGATATGAGCTTTTAAAGAGACAATATGCTCACACTTGTCAGATACGAGCTTCTAAAGAGACTATATGCTCACACTTGTCAGATACAAGCTTTTAAAGAGACAATATGCTCACACTTGTCAGATACAAGCTTCTAAAGAGACAATATGCTCACACTTGTCAGATACGAGCTTCTAAAGAGACTATATGCTCACACTTGTCAGATACGAGCTTCTAAAGAGACAATATGCTCACACTTGTCAGATACAAGCTTCTAAAGAGACTATATGCTCACACTTGTCAGATATGAGCTTTTAAAGAGACTAAATGCTCACACTTGTCAGATACGAGCTTCTAAAGAGACTATATGCTCACACTTGTCAGATATGAGCTTTTAAAGAGACAATATGCTCACACTTGTCAGATACAAGCTTCTAAAGAGACTATATGCTCACACTTGTCAGATACGAGCTTCTAAAGAGACTATATGCTCACACTTGTCAGATACAAGCTTCTAAAGAGACAATATGCTCACACTTGTCAGATACGAGCTTCTAAAGAGACTATATGCTCACACTTGTCAGATATGAGCTTTTAAAGAGACAATATGCTCACACTTGTCAGATACGAGCTTCTAAAGAGACTATATGCTCACACTTGTCAGATACAAGCTTTTAAAGAGACAATATGCTCACACTTGTCAGATACAAGCTTCTAAAGAGACTATATGCTCACACTTGTCAGATACAAGCTTTTAAAGAGACTATATGCTCACACTTGTCAGAGACATATGATCCCTGAAGTGGCTGCTCCAGTGTTAAAAAAATTATCTTAAAGGGACAAGAAACCCCAACATTTTATTTTATGATTTTGGATAGAACAAACAATTTTAAACAACTTTCCAATTTACTTCTATTATCAAATTTGCTTCATTACCTTGCTATCCTTTGCGGAAGGAACAGCATTGCACTACTGGCAATACGCTGAACGCATCTAGTTAGACAGTAACATATTTCTGGTCCTATAACATGGCTGTTGTTCAGGGGAAGATATCTGGTGATCTGTGATTGCCCAGCAAACTCTGTATAGTGACTGGGCAAGCATCTCCAGTTATTACTGGTTCCAGTGTTCTCCTATATATAAAACCCTTGTTTTTCTTACAGCTAAGCTTCACTAGTTTGTCTATAACTCCAGAAGAGGAACATACTGCAGGATAAGAGGACTTCAGAGGATCCTATTGTTTAAAAAATGATTATTGTAAATCTCTGTACTGTTTGTGTGCCCCTTTACTTCTAGCAATATTCATTTTCTGGGGCCTATTTATCACATGTCTGTCGGACCTGATCCAACAGTGCGGACATCGCTGAATGCGGAGAGCAATACGCTCTCCGTATTCAATAAATACAAACTTGCCTGTAAAATAAAAATAAACCCTAAGCTAGCTACAATGTAACTATTAGTTATATTGTAGCTAGCTTAGGGTTTATTTTATAGGTAAGTATTTAGTTTTAAATAGGTATTATTTAGTTAATGATAGTAATTTTATTTAGATTTATTTAAATTATATTAAAGTTAGTGGGTGTTAGGGTTACACTTAGGGCTAGGTTTAGGGGTTAATAACTTTAGTATAGTGTCAGCGATTTTGGGGGCAGCAGATTAGGGGTTAATAACAGTAATGTAGGTTGCGGCGATGTTAGGGACAACAGATTAGGGGTTAATAATATTTAACTAGTGTTTGCGATGTGGGCGTATGGCAGTTTAGGGGTTAATTTGTTTATTATAGTGGCGGCGATGTCCGGAGCGGCAGATTAGGAGTTAATAATTTCATTTTAGTGTTTGCGATGCGGGAGGGCCTCGGTTTAGGGGTTAATAGGTAGTTTATGGGTGTTAGTGTACTTTTTAGCACTTCAGTTATGAGTTTTATGTTACGGCTTTGTAGTGTAAAACTCATAACTACTGACTTTCAGTTTACGGTACGGATCTTGTAGTTATGGGCTGTACCGCTCACTTTTTGGCCGGACAGGCAAACTCGTAATACCGGCGCTATGGAAGTCCCATTGAAAAAGGACTTTTTGAAAGCTGCGGTAGTTATGTTGCATTATGGCCAAAAAAGTGTGCGGTGCAGCTAAACCTGCAAGACTCGTAATACCAGCGGTAGTGAAAGCAGTGTTATGAACTCAAAACTCGTAATCGCCGATTGTTAATATTATTATTATTGTTATTATTGCTATTGTTAATAGTGTTAGTATTATTATTGTTATTATTATTATTAGTAGTATTATTATTATTGTTATTATTGCTATTGTTAATATTGTTATTATTATTATTATTATTGTTATTATTGTTATTATTATTATTATTATTATTATTATTATTATTATTATTGTTATTATTATTATTATTATTATTATTATTATTGTTATTATTATTATTGTTAATATTATTATTATTGCTATTGTTAATATTGTTATTATTATTATTGTTATTATTATTATTAATATTATTATTATTGTTATTATTGCTATTGTTAATAGTGTTAGTATTATTATTGTTATTATTATTATTAGTAGTATTATTATTATTGTTATTATTGCTATTGTTAATATTGTTATTATTATTATTATTATTGTTATTATTGTTATTATTATTATTATTATTATTATTATTATTATTGTTATTATTATTATTATTATTATTGTTATTATTATTATTATTATTATTATTATTGTTATTATTATTATTGTTAATATTATTATTATTGCTATTGTTAATATTGTTATTATTATTATTGTTATTATTATTATTATTATTATTATTATTGTTATTATTGCTATTGTTAATATTATTATTATTATTATTATTATTATTGTTATTATTATTATTATTGTTATTATTATTATTGTTAATATTATTATTATTGCTATTGTTAATATTGTTATTATTATTATTGTTATTATTATTATTATTATTATTGTTATTATTGCTATTGTTAATATTATTATTATTATTATTATTATTGTTATTATTGTTGTAATTATTTTGATTGATCACTGGCTAATAAGCAGAATTCTCACTACTTTATTGGTGGGACAGTGACGCCTCACAAGCATAAAAGATGAAAACGCCCTCTTTTAGATGCAGCAAATAAAAAAAAAGGCTTGGTGTCCCTTTTAAACATATTTTTGTGCAATAAGTGCCTCTAATACACTTAATACGCTGCTGGCATTGCAGTTTTGTAGTATAAAGATTATTTCTAAGGCAATAAATTGAATACTGAAAAAGAGAGAAGCTCCTAGGATAGATTACTCCCCTAGGCAGCTGCATATTGTGCCTAAAGACAAATGATGTCCTGAGCTTAGAGTACAAAGAGATTGCATAAGCTTCCATGGATCTGCTTTTGTCAAGGAGTCAAGATCAATACAGCTGCTTCAACATCTGACTTACAAAACGCGACTGGATTCCGTTTTTCTCCCACAGGGCAAGCTGCTTCACGGGTTTTGTAAGAACAACTTCTCACTGTGCAAAATAAATAATACTTCCAGTAAAATCTCCTCTGTTCTTGTTTTCATGGGTATAAATTATAGGTTTGTTAACTGATTCATGCAAACAACACTGAAGCATCTATGATCTTAAATGCAAAGTATTGATTGGCTTATTGAACCTGTAGAAAAACGTACAACTGATTCCATTTAATGAATCCCCATACATTAGTTATCAAAGGTTGCTAAAAAGCAAAATCTTTACTGTCTATGTTATTATGAGGAGCTGAACAATCTTACATTTTATGAACAGACTGCAGAATCTTATATTTTAATCCCATATTTATTTCCTTTGATGTAAAAATCCTATTGTTTCTTTAAAACATAATTATTAAAATAATTTCTTAGTAAAGGAATCTTCAGTTCAGGAGCAAATAATATAGTGCAGATAATAAATGTGTTTCAGCACTCAGGGAGTCTATGTTGTGCTACTGATTATAAGAAGCAGATCTTTATCATCCTCATCAGCCTCTATATCCTCATCAGCCTCTATATCCTCATAAGCCATCTTAGGTACTGGCAGCTGTCTGCCAGTACCCAGTTTGTTTCAAATAGGCAGAGTTACCGATGCAAAGAGGGTCACTTTGTGGCCCTCTCTGCATCGCACATCGGTGGTGCTGATTGTTAGAGGATGGGAGGGTAAGGAGGCAGACAGGTGGGCGGGTCATTACTGTAGGGGGCGGGAGGAGGGCAGGACTGCTATGCCATCCTACAGGGAATGGTAAAAAAAAAGCTGCATCATTGAGAGGGAAGGAGGGGCAATAAGGGGGATCCTATGTGGGATCCGTTGACAGAAAGGGATCTGGGAGGGGGTAGGGTATTGAGGGGGGCTGCTACACTACAGAAAAAAAATGTTTTTTTGTTTTTTTTTAAATTGCATATTTGAAACAAACTGGGTACTGGCAGACAGCTGCCAGTACCTAAGATGGCTGCAAATAGGTAGAGGGGGAGAGTTAGAGAGCTGTTTTGGGGGGATACTACCCTGCAGAAAATATATTAAAAACATAACAAAAAAAATCTTTTATTTTTATACTGGCAGACTTTCTTCCAGTACTTAAGATGGGGGTGACATTTGCGGGGTGGGGAGGGAAGAGAGCTGTTTGAGAGGGGTCAGGGGGGGATGCGTAAGGTGGGAGGCTGATCTCTACACTAAAGCTAAAATTAACCCTACAAGCTACCTCATTAACCCCTTCACTGCTGGGCATAATACAATTGTGGTGAACAGCAGCATTTAGCAGCCTTCTAATGATCAAAAAGCAATGCCAAAGCCATATATGTCTGCTATTTCTGAAAAAAGGAGATACCAGAGAAGCATTTACAACCATTTGTGCCATGATTGCACAAGCTGTCCACAATGAAGATAATGTCCACAGCACTCCAAATATCAAAAATCTTTATTTAGGACTTTAAAATATCAGCGACGTTTCAGGGTTAATACCCCTTAATCATGCATCATTATCTTCCTTGTGGACAGTTGTGGACAGTTCTGGGGTGAATTGGCAGTTCACCTGTCTACACGAGCACCCACTCTTCAATTGGTGCTGTTCCTTTCCATTGATTATTTTTATGATTGCACAAGCTGTTTGTAAACAATTTCAGTGAGAAACTTAAAATTGTGAAAAAGTTAACAATTTTTTTTATTTGATCACATTTGGCGGTGAAATGGTGGTCTAGATCAATACTTTGTATTGTCTACTAAAAAAAATATTTAGTTTTTATAGGTAATTTTACAAAAAAAGTCTCTTTTTTTGTTTCAATGTAGTGATGGCAAAAATGCTAAAAATGCTCTGGTCTTTTGGGGAAGTTTTTGTCTGAAATGCACAGTCCTTAAGGGGTTAATCAGCCTCACTGGCCTCAATAGCCTCTCCACCTTCATCAGCCTTACTGGCCTCATTAGCCTCTCTACCTTCATCAGCCTCAGAGGCCCACTAGCCTCTCCACCTTCTCCAATCTCTCAGGCTTCACTAGCCTCTTCACCTTCATCAGCCTCACCAGCCTCACTAGCCTCTCCAACTTCATCAGCCTCACAGGCCTCACTAGCCTCTCCAACTTCACCATCCCTCAGGCTTCACTAGCCTCTCCACCTTTATCAGCCTCACCAGCCTCACTAGCCTCTCCACCTTCATCAGCCTCACCAGCCTCACTAGCCTCTCCAACTTCATCAGCCTCACAAGCCCCACTAGCCTCTCCACCTTCATCAGCCTCACAGGCCTCAAAAGCCTCTCTACCTTCATCAGCCTCACTGGCCTCACTAGCCTCTCCACCTTCATCAGCCTCACAGGCCTCACTAGCCTCTCCACCTTCATCAGCCTCACTGGCCTCATTAGCCTCTCCACCTTCATCAGCCTCACAGACCTCACTAGCCTCTCCACCTTCATCAGCCTCACTGGCCTCACTAGCCTCTCCATTGTCATCAGCCTCACAGGCCCCACTAGCCTCTTCACCTTCTTCAGCCTCACAGACCCCACTAGCCTCTCCACCTTCATCAGCCTCACTGGCCCCACTAGCCTCTCCACCTTCCCCAGCCTTACTGGCCGCACTAGCCTCTCCACCTTCATCAGCCTCACTGACCAACTTAGCCTCTCCACCTTCATCAGCCTCAGAAGGCCCCACTAGCCTCTCCACCTTCATCAGCCTCACTGGTATCACTAGCCTCTCCACCTTCATCAACCTCACAGGCCTCACTAGCCTCTCCACCTTCATCAGACTCACAGGCCTCACTAGCCTCTCCACGTTCATCATCCTCACAGACCTTACTAGCCTCTCCACCTTCATCAGCCTCACAGGCCTTACTAGCATCTCCACCTTCATCAGCCTCACAGGCCCCACTAGCCTCTCCACCTTCATCATCCTCACAGGCCTTACTAGCCTCTCCACCTTCATCAGCCTCACAGGCCTCACTAGCCTCTCCACCTTCATCAGCCTCACTGGCCTCACTTTCCCCTCCACCTTCTTCAGCATTACTGGCCTTACTAGCCTCTCTACCTTCATCAGGCACACAGGCCTCACTAACCTCTCCACCTTCATCAGCCTCACAACCCCCCCTAGCCTCTCCACCTTAACCAGGCACACTAGCCTCTGCACCTTTATAAGCCTCACTGGCCCCACTAGCATCTCCGCCTTCATCAGCCTCACTGGTATCACTAGCCTCTCCACCTTCATCAACCTCACAGGCCTCACTAGCCTCTCCACCTTCATCAGACTCACAGGCCTCACTAGCCTCTCCACGTTCATCATCCTCACAGACCTTACTAGCCTCTCCACCTTCATTAGCCTCACAGGCCTTACTAGCATCTCCACCTTCATCAGCCTCACAGGCCCCACTAGCCTCTCCACCTTCATCATCCTCACAGGCCTTACTAGCCTCTCCACCTTCATCAGCCTCACAGGCCTCACTCGCCTCTCCACCTTCATCAGCCTCACTGGCCTCACTTTCCCCTCCACCTTCTTCAGCATTACTGGCCTTACTAGCCTCTCTACCTTCATCAGGCACACAGGCCTCACTAACCTCTCCACCTTCATCAGCCTCACAACCCCCCCTAGCCTCTCCACCTTAACCAGGCACACTAGCCTCTCCACCTTCATCAGTCTCACTGGCCTCACTAGCTTCTCCACCTTCATCAGTCTCAAAGGCCTCACTAGACTCTCCACCTTCATCAGCCTCACAGGCCTCACTAACCTCTCCACCTTCATCAGCCTCACATGCCTCACTAGCCTCTCCACCTTCATCAGCCTCACATGCCTCACAAGCCTCTTCACCTCTATCAGCCTCACTGGCCTCACAAGCCTCTCCACCTTCATCAGCCTCACTGTCCCCACTAGCCTTTCCACCTTCATCAGCCTCACAGGCCTTACTAGCCTCTTCATCTTTATCAGCCTCAGTGGCCTCACTAGCCTCTCCACCTTCATCAGCCTCAGAAGGCCCCACTAGCCTCTTCACCTTCATAAGCCTCACTGGCCCCACTAGCCTCTCCACCTTCATCAGCCTCACTAGCTTCACTAGCCTCTCTACCTTCATCAGCCTCACTGACTTCATTAGCCTCTCCAACTTCATCAGCCTCACTGGCCTCACTAGCCTCTCCACCTTCATCAGACTCACTAGCTTCACTAGCTTCTCCACCTTCATAAGCCTCACTGGCCTCACTAGCCTCTCCACCTTTATCAGCCTCACTGGCTTCATTAGCCTCTCCACCTTTATCAGCCTCACTGGCCTCACTAGCCTCTCCACCTTCATCAGCCTCAGAAGGCCCCACTAGTCTCTCCACCTTCATCAGCCTCAGAGGGCTCACTAGCCTCCCCACTTTCATCAGCCTCACAGGCCTCACTAGCCTCTCCGCCTTCATCAGCATCACTGGCCTCAATAGCCGCTGCACCTTTATAAGCCTCACTGGCCCCACTAGCATCTCCGCCTTCATAAGCCTCACTGGCCCCACTAGCTTCTCCGCTTTCATAAGCCACACTGGCCCCACTAGCCTCTCCACCTTCATCAGCCTCACAGGCCTCACTAACCTCTCCACCTTCATAAGCCTCACTGGCCCCACTAGCCTCTCCACCTTCATCAGCCTCACAGGCCTCACTATCCTCTCCACCTTCATCAGCCTCACTAGCCTCACTAGCCTCTCCACCTTCATAAGCCTCACTGACCCCACTAGCCTCTCCACCTTCATCAGCCTCACTAGCTTCACTAGCCTCTCCACCTTCATCAGCCTCACTGACTTCATTAGCCTCTCCAACTTCATCAGCCTCACTGGCCTCACTAGCCTCTCCACCTTCATCAGCCTCACTGACTTCATTAGCCTCTCCAACTTCATCAGCCTCACTGGCCTCACTAGCCTCTCCACCTTCATCAGACTCACTAGCTTCACTAGCTTCTCCACCTTCATAAGCCTAACTGGCCTCACTAGCCTCTCCACCTTTATCAGCCTCACTGGCTTCATTAGCCTCTCCACCTTTATCAGCCTCACTGGCCTCACTAGCCTCTTCACCTTCTTCAGCCTCACTGGCCTCACTAGCCTCTCCACCTTCATCAGCCTCACTGGCCTCACTAGCCTCTCCACCTTAATCAGCCTCACTGGCCTCACTAGCCTCTCCACCTTCATCAGCCTCACAGGCCTCACTAGCCTCTCCACCTTTATCAGCCTCACTGTCCTCACTAGCCTCTCTACCTTCATCAGCCTCACAGGCCTCACTAGCCTCTCCACTTTCATCAGCCTCACAGGCCTCACTAGCCTCTCCACCTTCATTTAGCTTCACTGGCCCCACTAGCCTCTCCACCTTCATCAGCCTTACAGGCCTAACTTGCCTCTCCACATTTATCAAACCTCACAGTCCACAATAGCCTCTCCACTTTCATCAGCCTCACTGAAGAGGTCAATGGTGCTGGTGATGCTGCAGAGGCTTAAGAGACCAGCCATCCTTCATGATCTATAAACCTCACAAAAACTACACAGTACTGTACATGCTTAATTAGTGCAGGAGTTCATTTATATCAATTCTAATTAGTCATAGTAACAGAGTTAAATTTCACATATCCAAGGGGTGTATATTTGGACTGCAAAACATTGTAACATTATCTAACAAATTTACAGTATCAATTGCGCATAAACAATGTTGTGGTTGCTCTTGCACTTGTTTTCTACAGATTCCAGTGATAACAATCCTAAAATGTTTTTGCCATGAATACCTCCCAAAAACAGCAAAACATAATTATCTCTCAATTTTGTAATAAATAAAATCAAATGCACAGAATTAATGACAAACAAAATGATGTATTGGTGAGTTAGATTCCATCACAGGTTGAAGCACCTTTGTGCCCATTTACCAATTTTAATAGTATGTAGTGATGCTAATTAATGACGTGCACAATTAACCTGTTTCAAACCATATAGATATGTTTATGTCTCTATAAAGTGTTTGAACAGGAGCATTATGGGTATGGTGAGCATGTTTGTTGAGTTCTAACTAAATTGTCAGTGTAAAATGGGTTATTTTTACTTTTTTAACTTGAATTAATTAGGCAAGTGGCATTTTTATCTATTTATTTTTGAATCTGTTTTGTGCCAGTGCTTGATCTAATATGGTGGGAATAATGTAAGAATGAGGAAACAGCCAGGGCGGCTGAGAAACGCGTAGCATGTCGGTTGTAAAGGAGCTGTACACTAATTAAAGCTCTGCTTATTTTAAAGTATTTTAATAAATGGTGTTTAATTGAAAATACCGTCTAGTTCTCACATCCTTGATCCTAATTGTTGGCCAAACAGGTTAGCTGGGAGTAGCGTACTCCACACCTGGTATCAGTGAACTGGGACACTGAGAGATCCGCAGGTCCCCCGTTTGTGAGGAGGAGGGGGCATGCTGCTTAGAAGCCTGTATCTCAGGCATCTAAGCAGCTACAGACCCCCAAGACCCACTGTTGGAAAGGTAATCGCATAACCTTTCCAACAATGTAAGTATTGGGGGTCTGTAAAAAAAAAAAAAAAAAGTAAAAAAAAAAATCAAAAATAAAAAAAATTCAAATAAAATATTAGCACCCAGGTGGGAAATGGCTTAGCAGCCAAAGGGTTAAAGTCCTTTTAGCTGTGAAACATGATGCCTAAAAAATTACCCCTTAAATGTGTTGTTAAAGGGACAGTAAAGTCAAAATTAAACTTCAATGTATTGGATAGAAATCAAATTTTAAACAACTTTCCAATGTACTTATCTTATGAGTTTTGCTTAGTTCTCTTAGTATCCTTTGTTAAATAGTAATCGTTGGCGAGTTCAGGAGCATGCACGTATCTTTAGCCACCTTGAGTAGAGTTTGCAACATTGTTTATAGCAATGTTATACATAGATGCAAATACTGCCATAGATTGCTAAACACATGGGCACGCTACTGATCTCCTATCAGCCTACCTAGCTTAACTCTTCAACAAAGGATACCAAGTGAACAACTAGTTTGATAACAGTAGTAAATTGATTTATATCACATATATATTTAAATCATTAATTCAATTTTGACTTCACTGTCCCTTTAATTATATTATATATATATTTAAGTATATTTTTATATATATTAAACTCTGGTCTCAATGTCCCTTTATTAATGAAACAAAAAAATATTTAACAGGAAATAAAAGCTAAGATATGTTTTATATTGGCTTTTTTTTTAATGAACGAAAGCTCTCTTTATAAATATATATATATATATATATATATATATATATATATATATATATATATACAGTATATATATATATATATATATATATATATATATATATATATATACACAGTATATATATATATATATATATATATATATATATATACAGTATATATATATATATATATATATATATATTTGATATCCATCCTCCCCTCCCCTTCTAGCATTCTTGGCTCCAGCTGGAATAGTTTAATTCATTGACGTTATCAATGACTGCACAAAATTTAGAATTGATTTTATAATCCACCTATTTAAGTATGTAAATATGAATGGATTCTGCAGTCCTCGCTCGCACGAATAATCAGCTTGTCCAATCAAGTCCTCATGTGACTGAGGGTTTATTAAATTTAGACTGATGAATAGAAATGACATTATAACTACGGAATCATCTCTTTTTTATCGTTCCACGGCTCGGCTTTATTGGATTAGACAGAGCCTGTGTCTATATGCTTGTAACTATCCGTACTGCAGCTAATGTTCCTTATAATAAAAACGTGTCTCTGCAAAATGTCTACCCGATTTATAACAGGGAAAAGCTGTGCAGCTCTGTATTTCCTGATTATTTCAGCTGGGCAGTGACAAAGTAAGAGACCTACTCCTAGTGAGGAGAGGGGTTAATATTAATTACGGTTTAGAGTTGGCACCAAGTCAGCAGTTGGTTTCTGAACACTTGGCTTCACACAGTAACCCGCTCCTTATGCTGTCTGGGGTCAGGTTGTGTAGACACCAGGCACAGCAAGGATTCCTGTGAGGTTATAAGCTAACACCTTCAGCTGCTGAATGGAAGATGACCCTTTGTAAGACATTGACCTCTTAAGGAATCAGAGATTAACAAAATGTCTTCTTTTGGTGAATAGAAATTATTAATGAAAAATAAAACATACAGATATGCTGCTGTGATACTGTTGATAGCTTATGCATAAGTCTTGTAAGAATGAGAAAATATTTGCTCAGAGACTTCTATAAATGCAGTGATTCATTTATACTGTTTTATAGGCACGTGCAATTGGATTCAGGCAATTGCAAAAACTATCACTAAGTCTGTTGTATTATTTACATTTATACATAAACGCAAAATGAGCGGCCCCTTTAATAAAGATAAAAGAAAAACAAACAAAGAATGAATGAATACAGGTGATAAGACAAATGTACGTAATTCAGTCATGCAGTTAAAATTGGCACTGGAAGGCTTCAAATTTACAGTTTTATATGATTTAATAATAATAATCAAGCAAGACCTTGTCAGCTGATTGATTCCTTTCCATGTATTTAGGCTTTACTTTTATGTTTGACAATCCTGACTCCATTAAAATAAAAAAATATATATTTTTGTGCTGCTGATGGCGTGTAGCACTAGCACTATTTTCTAATTTAAAGAAACATGAAACACATTTTTTCTTTCATGATTCAGATAAAAAAATAAAAATTTTAAAAAAGTTTCCAACTTTCTTCTATTATCACATCTGTTTCATTTTCTTGTTATTCTTTGTTGAAGAGAAATCTAGATATTTAGCATGCACATGTCTGAAACACTACGTGACAGGAAATAGTGCTGCTATCTAGTGCTCTTGCAAATGGAAAACATTGTTGCAAAACTGCTGCCATATAGTGGTGCAGACACATGCACACTTTCCTTCCTGCTTTTCAACAAAGGATAAAAAGAAAACAAAGAAAATTTGATAATAGAAGTAAATTGAAAAAGGTGTTTAAAATCGTATGTTCTATCTGAATAATGAAAGGTATATTATGTATATCAGGCTAAATATCTAGATTTCTCTTCAACAAAGAATAACAAGAAAATGTGCATGTTCATGTGCCTCTAACTTTTTTAAGATAGACTGCACACTCGGAGGACTTACGGTGGGAGCCGACACGACGTTGGGAGTGCGTGATGCAGAGGGCGCGAAAAAGGAGCGTCCTCATCCTTACCACCTATGCGAGCCCCTAGGCATCGAAGAATATGCTTGTCGGGGCATGAATATCAAATGAAGGCAGAACAAATTTGCTGTTCTTGGGCGGCTTCAAGCCTTTCTGTCCTGGTGGGGATATGAGTATAATCGAGGGAAGGATTAATGCACAGCCCGTGAATATTGCGGTTCCTGTAGAAATGTGAAGAGGGCATCGGTGCGATATCTGGTCCCTCTGTAATGTTTCCAGGATAGGAGTGACACCATCTACCTATCAAGTACAGTGTGCCATGCAACAAGGTACCCTAACCTGACAACAAGGTACCCTAACCTGACAACAAGGTACCGTAACCTGACAACAAGGTACCCTAACCTGACAACAAGGTACCGTAACCTGACAACAAGGTACCGTAACCTGACAACAAGGTACCGTAACCCGACAACAAGTTGCCGTAACCTGACAAGAAGGTACCTTAACCTGACAAGAAGGTACCTTAACCTGACAACAAGGTACCATAACCTGACAACAAGGTACCGTAACCTGACAACAAGTTGCCTTAACCTGACAAGAAGGTACCTTAACCTGACAACAAGGTACCGTAACCTGACAACATGTTGCCGTAACCTGACAAGAAGGTACCGTAACCTGACAACAAGGTACTGTAACCTGACAACAAGGTACCGTAACCTGACAAGAAGGTACTGTAACCTGACAACAAGGTACCGTAACCTGACAACAAGGTATCGTAACCTGACAACAAGGTACCGTAACCTGACAAGAAGGTACTGTAACCTGACAACAAGGTACCGTAACCTGACAACAAGGTAGCGTAACCTGACAAGAAGGTACCGTAACCTGACAAGAAGGTACCTTAACCTGACAAGAAGGCACCGTAACCTGACAACAAGGTACCGTAACCCTACAACAAGGTACCGTAACCTGACAAGAAGGTAGGACCGTTGTTGTTAACCCCTCTTAGTCCACATTCGATCTGTGCCTAAGTCTGGGTATTAAAGTTGGTTATCTATCCCCACCTCTCAATATTTATTTTGATATTGGACTGCAGCATAATAAGCTGTTATCACCAAGCCCTTCAACTTTTTAAACTGGCTAGTTATTCTTCCTTTTTCGCTTTGGAGTGGGATTACTGTGTGAACAAAGTCAACTCACTGTATGCAGAGTACACAGCGCTTGGAAGCCTATTTTGACTTTTGTTTCCGATCCTACAAGCTGTCAATGATACAATTCAAAGTAACATATGTTCTTAATGTTCTGAAGCAACATGTTCTGTACACTCTTAGGTGCCGGATATACATAATATACCTTATACCTGCCTACTGAGGGGACTGTCAAGTTACTGTTTCCATCCAAAAGTCACATAAACACTCTGTTGATTGGGCAGTCTTTTGGCTATCTTTAGATGGTAGCTACTAGGAGTGACACCACCTGATTTATACATTGATTATTATTAAGACAAGAGTATAAGAATACAGGCTCCTCTGTACAACGGAACTGTTCTACATCCATACTGTTTTGGGGACTGTACATTTTGGGGGTTTTTGGACTCTGTTATCAAGATGCCTATCTGACAATTTACTATATGTTTAGAACGCCTATTGGTTATGTCTTGTGCTTTAACCCTGTAATTTTGAACTAAGTAAGCAAAATACCTTGCTAAGGTTTATAAGACATCACTGTATATACTGTTTCACCTAACGTTTACCTTAATACAACAGTCTGCACAATAAGAGTCAGTAGCTAATGATATCTAGATATCTAGACTGCCGTTACCCTAGAGAGTCCCCTTCTCTTTTTGCTACCTTTTTGCCTGTTCATAATTGCATTTACTACGGTGGATACTTCAGCAGTATAACTTATTTACACAGGTCACATTGCTTCACCTTGTTTAACTACTCCTTCTTATAAGATATATAAACAATAATTTTTAAACTTATTTATCTGTCTAGTACACGACTAAGGAAATTTGTTTGAGCTGGGTTGCCTTCCTTTTCTGGGTAGTATTCCCCCATAAATTCACAATCCCAACCCACACTTGCCTCACCTCACTTCCCTCCCCCTTCTTTTATTTTACTCATCTCCTCCCCCCCCCCCCCACCACCACTCTAGCAGACACTCACTCATCCTTAACTATCTTTTTCTCGATTTTTGTTTTTCTCACACCCTATAACTGGATCTGTTTAGTCCTGTCACTTTTACATTCACATGGAAAGATTCATATCACTCAAAACTCCAGCAATGCCAGCCAAAAATAAAGACAGGAAAGCTAGGAATAGTTTTGAATCCAGTGCTGAAGCTAAAATGGAGGCCAATATGGTCACTATTAGTAATTCTGATATATCTGAGATCTCTAAACAAGGGACCAACTCTCTGCTCCCCCAACTAGATCAAATTAAAACTGAATCTGAGATCTCTAAACAGGGGACCAACTCCCTGCTCCCCCAACTAGATCAAATTAAATCTGAACTATCTTCAATATCTTCTGAAATGAAAAAAATTACCTCTAGACTCTTTGAAGCAGAGACTAGAATTTCAAATATTGAAGATACCGCCATTAGGCAGGATCAAATCTTAAAGGAACATGTTGATAAAATTTGTGAGTTGAACCTCAAATTGGAGGACCTAGAAGACAGGTCCTGTAGGAACAACCTAAAAGTGGTTGGTCTGCCAGGGAGTCCTACATATCAAGATTTAATACATTTTGCTTCTGTACATCGTCCTCAATTGCTTGGTCTAAAGCCACAAGAACAGACAATATTTGTGGAAAGGGCTCACAGGATTGGTCCTCTTAAATACCCCTGGGAATACTTCCTATAAGAGACCTGTCATGATAAAATACCTGAATTTCCAGGATAAAATTAATATACTCAGCGGATATAGGAAAATCCAAAATTTAGAGATAGACCACAACAAAATTTCACGGAAAGGACAGCCGCAAAGCGCAAAGATATGGCCCCCCGCTGTACCACCTTGATTAATTTGGGGTTCTCTGCTAGACTGATCTACCCAGCCAAGGTCAAAATCTTTTTAGACAATTAAATAGTCACTCTAGGTTCCCCCCAAGAAGCTTTGAATTTTATCTATAAATTCAAGTCTGATACTAGGTGATCAATGTTTTGTATTATCCATGGCTAGTGTGATAATATTATGATTGTTATGTATTTCTTTTTTTAATAATAACTCTTATCTATTTTGAGTTTACATGTCTAATACCGGTTAAGTTTCTTTTTTCCCCATTTTTCCATTTTTTTGCTTTTGTTTTTGTTCTCTCCCCGCCCTTCCTCCTCCCTCACTTCCTGTATTTACTTCTATACAATAAAATATAATGGCTAATCTTAAAATTGTCTCGTGGAATGTTGGTGGTATCACCAACCTGATTAAAAGGAAACAGGTTTTATCTCACCTTAAAAAATAGGGCAAATATAGCATTATTGCAGGAAACCCACCCGTCAGAAGTAGAAAATACAAAACATAAAACAAACTGGGTGGGAGAAGTTATCGCTACCCCGTGTTTTGCTCGCAAACGCAGGGTCACGTTTTTTTTTAAACGTGGCCTAGAATATCAGATCCTTCATCAGGAACAAGACCCTGATGAACGATTTATTATCTTGAAAGTAATTGTTGGGAAGTGTTTATTAACAATCTGTAACGTATATGGTCCCAAAAATATGGACTTGACATTCTGGACCCAACTGAAAAATAAATTATACAAACATGTAAATACTAATTTAATTTATGCAGGTGGTTTTAATATGGTGTTTAACAATATTGACAGATTCCATCCTCCGGATTCCCAAACAATGAGGGTAACTAAAAAGATGGTCAAACCTTTGAAAAACCTATGTAGTGCACTGGACATTAGGGATATATGGTGGGTGCACTAACCTACTGAGCGTGCATTTACATGCAAATCTAAACAATTTAAATCTTTTTCACATATTGACTTTTTTCTCATTTCTCATAAAATTTTTTTAGTCTTAACTCAAGTTCACAAATAGGGGATTTCACAATTTCAGACCATGCCCCTATCTCTTTAAACCTATCATGGGGTAAGATGAAACCTGAACCTTCTAAGAGTTACATATTCCCCCATTTTTTATTTAACAACGTTGAAATTAAAAGATGGCTAACTGTAAAATGGCAAATTACTCATATAATCATAAGAGTGTGATCTTTTTTTGGGGGGGTTGAACTCAGGGGGGTTAAAGGATATTCGGTCAGATTGAGAAAAAAAATGTCATATTAAAGAGCTTGAGATGTTGAATCATCTCAAAAATCAATATAATATACATCTGAACCATTCCAACCATACAAATTGGATCAAATATATTAAGATTAGACAAGACTGGGAAGTTATTAATGTGCAGAAATCTGCATTACACAAACTCAGATCCAGAGCTAAATATTTCGGGTATGGTGATAAAATTGGGAAGTTCTTATAAAAATGTGTAAAATCCAATGGCCCACAAAAATTTATCAAGGTAATTAAAAAGGATGGAGTCAGACAAACCAATCCTGACTTAATAAAATCTGAATTCTATAATTATTTTAAACAATTGTATTCCTCTTTAGAAGTAAACTTGGATAACATATATAGCTTTTGGCAGAAAATCCCCCTTCCTACTCTGACTCCAGAAAGGTTAGAAATGTTAAATGCACCTATTTTAGAAAAAGAAATTCACCTTGCAATAGACAGATTAAAATAAACAAAGCAGCCGGCCCTGATATGCTGCCTGGGAAGTTTTTTAAACTTCTAAAATATGGAATATCTCCAACATTATTAAAATTATTAAATGACTAATTTACACATGGGAAAACTCTTATTTTTTGGCTTCTACAATTATTTTAATACCAAAAAAGGATAAAGATCCAGAATTTCTTGACTCCTATCGTCATCGTCCAATTTATTTGCTAAACACTGACTATAAGCTTCTGACAAGTATATTAACTAGTGATGTCGCGAACAGTTCTGCCGCGAATAGTTTGCAGCGAACATAGCATGTTCGCGTTCGCAGCGGACGGCGAACATATGCGATGTTCGATCTGCCCCCTATTCATCATCATTGAGTAAACTTTGACCCTGTAGCTCACAGTCACAAGACACATTCCAGCCAATCAGCAGCAGACACTCCCTCCCAGACCCTCCCATCTCCTGGACAGCATCCATTTTAGATTCATTCGGAGCCTGCATTCTTAGTGAGAGGAGGGACAGTGTAGCTGCTGCTGATTTAATAGGGAAATCGATAGCTAGGCTAGTGTATTCAGTGTCCACTACATTCCTGAAGGACTCATCTGATCTCTGCTGTAAGGACAGCACCCCAAAAAGCCCTTTTTAGGGCTAGAACATCAGTCTGCTTTTTTTTTTTTTTTTTTCCCTGTGTAATCTAATTGCAGCCTTCCTGCCAGCTCAGGCTCACAGCGTATACTGTGCCCAGTTGCCCAGTGCCACCACTCATATCTGGTGTAACAGTAGTGTACATTTAAAAAAAAAAAAAAAACTTTTTTTAATTTGAAATAATAGCAGTAATTTTCCTTCACACGTGTGCATTTGAGGTCCTTCCAGGGCACAGTATCACACCAGTGCAAGTCATATCTGCTAAAAAAACTAGTGTATATTTAAAATAAAATAAAAAAACTTTTTTTAATTTGAAATAATAGCAGTCATTTTCCTTCACAAGTGTGCATTTGAGGTCCTGCCAGGGCACAGTGTGACACCAGTGCAAGTCATATCTGCTAAAACAGTAGTGTACATTTAAAAAAAAAAAAAAAACCTTTTTTTAATTTGAAATAATAGCAGTCAGTTTCCCTCACACGTGTGCGCTCCAGGTTCTGCCAGGGCACAGTGTCACACCAGTGCAAGTCATATCTACTAAAACAGTAGTGTACATACATTTTTAAAAAAAAAAACTTTTTTTACTGTGAAATAATAGCAGTCAGTTTCCCTTAAAAGTGTGCGTACCAGGTCCTGCCAGGGCACAGTGTCACACCAGTGCAAGTCATTTCTGCTAAAACAGTAGTATACATACATTTTAAAAAAAACCAACCTTTTTTATTGTGAAATAATAGCAGTCAGTTTCCCTCACACGTGTACGCTCCAGGTCCTGCCAGGGCACAGTGTCACACCAGTGCAAGTCATATCTGCTAAAACAGTAGTGTACATTTAAAAAAAAAAACCCTTACACTACCTGAACGATACAACATCATACCTGATGTTTTAAAGCATGTTATTCCAAACAATTTAGGAATGTTAGGTTATTTATGCCCTTTATGGATTAAAACCAGACTCTGCATCAATTATGTAATTTTCCATGGGAGTTTGCCATGGATCCCCCTCCGGCATACCACAGTCCAGGTGTTAGTCCCCTTGAAACAACTTTACCATCACTTTTGTGGCCAGAAAGAGTCCCTGTGGGTTTTAAAATTCGCCTGCCTATTGAAGTCTATGGCGGTTCGCCCGGTTCGCCGGTTCGCAAACTTTTGCGGAAGTTCGCATTCTCCGTTTGCGAAGGCAAAATTTTAGGTTCGCGACATCACTAATTTTAACCCATTGACTCAAAAAGATTCTTGATACACTGGTGCATGTGTATCAGGTTGGTTTTATGGCTAACAGAAATCCCTCGGCCAATATTCGTAAAATCTTTTTGTTACTCTTACTGGATCCTCAAGCGACAGAACAAATCCAAAATATTGCAAGACCTTGCTATTCTCTCCATAGATGCCCAAAAAGCATTTGACTCAATTACCTGGGATCACCTTTTTTATACTTTGAGTCAATTTAGTTTTAAAAATCAATTTTCTGACTGTATTAGGTCAATCTATGCAAAAGCTTCATCCATGGTCTTAGTTAACGGTTTCCTTACTAATAAATTGTCTATGGCTAAGGGTACACTTCAAGGATGTCCGATTTCTCCATTACTTTTCAATCTTGCTATCACACCCCCTGGCCATAATTCTTAGAAAAACACTCCAAGGAATTCCTTTAGGAGGTAAAAAACTTAAACTATTACTATATGCGGACGATTTGTTGCTATTTCTCAATAACACACAATTGGAAATTCCCTTGGTTCTAAGTCAAATATCTGATTTTGGCTCCTTTGCAGGATACAAAATGAACAACTCCAAATCTAAAATTTTAAGGTTTAGCCCTGCAATGTATGATAAGACTACATCTCCCTACTACTAAAATAGTAGTAGATTACTTTACATACTTGGGTATTAAAATATGTTCAAACCCTATGTATTGGTATAGAATTCATTTTCCCCCTGTGTTTAACAAAATAAAACAAGATTTAGATAACTGGTCACAACTCCCTCTCTCCATGATGTCTAAAGTTAATCGAATTAAAATAGTTATACTACCGAAACTTCTTTATCTAATGCAGAATATTCCTAGTCTTATAACTAAACAGGACATCAAACTTCTTAATAGTCTTTTTAGAAGGTTCCTATGGGGAGAGGAAAGAAGATGTGTTGCTTGTTGGAAAAAATGAATGCATCTCAAACAATTTTGGGGACTTGCGTTTCCTTATATTTCTTTATATAACAGTATTTGCTTGATTAAAGTGGCAATGGATTGGCTTACCGGAGGTGACTATATTGCATTTCTGGAGGCGGAAAATAAATTAGTTTATCCCTTCTCTCTTATAGTCCTGCTACATTGTCATAATAATGCTATTCCCAAGAACATTAAGGGGATACATATATTTGTTCATATTCTAAAAGCCTGGCAACAAATTAGATCCTTTCTTAAAATAAACCCTTTTATCTCCAACGTTTTACCTATTGTCGGTAACCCCTGCTTTATAGATGGTCTTAATAATAGATTATTTACTAGGTGGGCCAATAATGTTTTGGTATTTTTATACCAACTATACAATAGTGTGACTCATGGAATTCATTCTTTAGATACTTTAAAAGCATCATATGGACTCCTGAACACAGATTTCTATGCATATCAAGTTCGCCACTGGTTCTTTCAGATTACTAAGGATCTTAACACACCTTGGATACATGATGGAATACAGTTAGGTCTCTCTCACTACAAAGCAGGGAAGCACTCGATTAAGTTCTGGTACAATTTAGTAATGTTTGTTATAGGAGACGTTAATCTACTTAAACTATCTATAAGCTGGCAAAGTGAATCGACATATCCCCAGCTAGATGGTACCCCAATGTTCAAAATAACTGTCCTCATTGTAGTTTTCCTAAGGCGGACCTGGTCCACATGTTCTGGAACTGTCCAACAATCCAAAAATTTTGGCAACTTGTACAATTGTGGCTAAGGAAAATCTTACGGAATAATTTTACATTGAACATAAAATATGTCCTATTTCTTTATGAAAGGGAACATAATCAAGATAATGCAGAGTTTATTAAAGGGACACTGAACCCAATTTTTTTTCAGATTCAGATAGAGCATGCAATTTTAAGCAACTTTCTAATTTACTCCTATTATCAAATTTTCTTCATTCTCTTGGTATGTTTATTTTAAATTCAAGAATGTAAGTTTAGATGCCGGACCATTTTTGGTGAACAACCTGGGTTGTTCTTGCTGATTGGTGGATAAATTCATCCACCAATAAAAAAGTGCTGTCCAGAGTACTGAACCCAAAAAACATAGATGCCTTCATTTTCAAATAAAGATAGCAAGAGAATGAAGAAAAATTTATAATAGGAGTAAATTAGAAAGTTGTTTAAAATTGCATGCTCTAATTGAATCACAAAAGAAAAAAATTGGGTTCAGTGTCCCTTTAATACAACTATTTTCGGTGGACGATATCTCATTCTTAGAAACTGGAAGAATAAAAAAGAACCAACTATCAATAATCTAACTTTTATATTACAAACTCAAGTAATTATTGAGCAGTTTGATAGTTCTAATTGCTCAGACGCTCGTCGTACTAAATTCTCTAACAAATGGTTGCCATTTTTTAAATTATATGAACCTAATATCCAATGACAATTTGTTGCTCCTTTCCAAAGTGTCAAAGCTAATAGTAGTTAATTTCATTACAGTATATGTTTCTCTCTTTCTCATTTGCGCTGTAAAGTAAGGGAGGAGTTGTGCGCCCCCCCCCCCCCATTTTTTTTCACCCCTACCTGTATTTAGAGATAATAAGGTATTTAATATATATTTTCTTCCTTTTTTTGCAAAATGTACAGATCTTTTCTTTTTTCTTTTGTTCTGTATGTTGAGTGCAATACTTCAATATGCTATGTATTTGTCTAACTTTCTAATATGCAATATCTATATACTTGTCTTGCAATCTGTTGCTTGAGATGCCAATAAAAATGCACATTCAGAGACACAGTAATGGCTTGGATCTGTCTCCAATTATTTAGCGTAGAGTCAAAGTTAGGGTGACCTGATGGGACCTTCTTTAACAGGATTGCCCCTTTTTCATGAAATGCTCCATTTATACAAGGAAAATAAAAAGGGACTTATAAAGGTAACTTATTTGTTTGCACAGATCCCTGCTCTGTACAGTCTGTTATTAGTCTTCCTGATATATAGGACTGCTGTCACCTTTCAACTACTTGTCTTTATTGTGAAGTGTGCTGGAACTGGGAAGCTCCATTATCCTAAGGAGCTTTAAATCATAATAAAATAAAATGCCAGACAATGTGTCTCAAGAGTTTCCCAGCAAAGTAATTGTTGTGACCTATAAGCTATCTATGCAGATTTCTACCTGATCCCTTTAAAAGCTGGCATCCTGATTTCTGTTTGCTGCTCGTGTGATGCACAATATGCAGTCTGCATTGTGGTACATTATTTTGTATATGTCCTAGGACATAGACAACATGACAATAAATAAATAAATAAATAAATACAGTGTAAAATATACTTATTTTCTTAGGACATCAGACTATGAGAAGTCGGTATATTAGACTTTCTCGAATATGGACACCTGACACTTTGAGGCCGATTTATCAAGCCGTCAACTGCAAATACGCTGGAATTCTGCAGCGTAATTGTGGCAAGCTTGATTCGCCTCATTTATCAAAGCCTACAGACCGGCAAAAGTTGAAATTTGTGACGTAACATACGATCTGCCGGTCTCAGTCGACACAGATCGATGCTTATATCATTACAAATGTTCTGAATACAAATTCGGCAGTGGGCACTATCTGACTACTTTTGCTAGTTATCAACTTTCTAACAGGTACGCTCGCCACTCTTCCGGCCCAGCGTACCTGTTACAGCACAGCATACACCTATTAAATGTTAATAACCCCTATCCTGCCACTCCCTGACATTGCCGCAACTAAATAAAGTTATTAACCCCTATCCCTCCGCTCCCGGAGCCCACCGCAACTCTAATAATGTTATTAACCCCTATCCCGCTGCTCCTGGTGCCCTCCACAACTAAATAAATATATTAACCCCTAAACCTTACAATTAAATCAGCCCTATCTTATAATAAATTTAAACTTACCTTTAGATTTAAATTAAACTATATTAAACTATTAATTACCTACCCTACCTATTATACTAAAATGACAATAAACTATATTAAACTATTAATTAATCTACCCTAACTATTATACTAAAATTACAATAAACAACATTAAACTAATAATTAACCGATACTAACTGATATACTAAAATTACATTAAACTACAAATTAAATTAACTATATTATATAGTTAAAAACCTAACCCTACTCAAATAATTTAAATCTACTATTAAAAATTACAAAGTTACAAAAAACTAACAACTAAGTTACACAAAATAACAAACACTGTTATAAAAAAAATAAACACTGTTACACAAAATAACAAACACTGTTATAAAAAAAATAAACACTGTTACACAAAATAACAAACACTGTTATAAAAAAATAAACACTGTTACACAAAATAACAAACACTGTTATAAAAAAAAATAAACACTGTTACACAAAATAACAAACACTGTTATAAAAAAAATAAACACTGTTACACAAAATAACAAACACTGTTATAAAAAAAATAAACACTGTTACACAAAATAACAAACACTGTTATAAAAAAAATAAACACTGTTACACAAAATAACAAACACTGTTATAAAAAAAATAAACACTGTTACACAAAATAACAAACACTGTTATAAAAAAATAAACACTAAGTTACACAAAATAACAAACACTGTTATAAAAAAATAAACACTGTTACACAAAATAACAAACACTGTTATAAAAAAAAATAAACACTGTTACACAAAATAACAAACACTGTTATAAAAAAAATAAACACTGTTACACAAAATAACAAACACTGTTATAAAAAAAATAAACACTAAGTTACACAAAATAACAAACACTGTTATAAAAAAAATAAACACTAAGTTACACAAAATAACAAACACTGTTATAAAAAAAATAAACACTAAGTTACACAAAATAACAAACACTGTTATAAAAAAAATAAACACTAAGTTACACAAAATAACAAACACTGTTATAAAAAAAATAAACACTAAGTTACACAAAATAACAAACACTGTTATAAAAAAAATAAACACTGTTACACAAAATAACAAACACTGTTATAAAAAAAATAAACACTAAGTTACACAAAATAACAAACACTGTTATAAAAAAAATAAACACTAAGTTACACAAAATAACAAACACTGTTATAAAAAAATAAACACTGTTACACAAAATAACAAACACTGTTATAAAAAAAATAAACACTGTTACACAAAATAACAAACACTGTTATAAAAAAAATAAACACTGTTACACAAAATAACAAACACTGTTATAAAAAAAATAAACACTGTTACACAAAATAACAAACACTGTTATAAAAAAAATAAACACTAAGTTACACAAAATAACAAACACTGTTATAAAAAAAATAAACACTGTTACACAAAATAACAAACACTGTTATAAAAAAAAATAAACACTGTTACACAAAATAACAAACACTGTTATAAAAAAAAATAAACACTGTTACACAAAATAACAAACACTGTTATAAAAAAAATAAACACTAAGTTACACAAAATAACAAACACTGTTATAAAAAAAATAAACACTGTTACACAAAATAACAAACACTGTTATAAAAAAAATAAACACTGTTACACAAAATAACAAACACTGTTATAAAAAAAATAAACACTAAGTTACACAAAATAACAAACACTGTTATAAAAAAAATAAACACTGTTACACAAAATAACAAACACTGTTATAAAAAAAAATAAACACTGTTACACAAAATAACAAACACTGTTATAAAAAAAAATTAACACTGTTACACAAAATAACAAACACTGTTATAAAAAAATAAACACTGTTACACAAAATAACAAACACTGTTATAAAAAAAAATAAACACTGTTACACAAAATAACAAACACTGTTATAAAAAAAAATAAACACTGTTACACAAAATAACAAACACTGTTATAAAAAAAAATAAACACTGTTACACAAAATAACAAACACTGTTATAAAAAAAATAAACACTAAGTTACACAAAATAACAAACACTGTTATAAAAAAAATAAACACTAAGTTACACAAAATAACAAACACTGTTATAAAAAAAATAAACACTAAGTTACACAAAATAACAAACACTGTTATAAAAAAAAATAAACACTGTTACACAAAATAACAAACACTGTTATAAAAAAAATAAACACTAAGTTACACAAAATAACAAACACTGTTATAAAAAAAATAAACACTGTTACACAAAATAACAAACACTGTTATAAAAAAAATAAACACTAAGTTACACAAAATAACAAACACTGTTATAAAAAAAATAAACACTGTTACACAAAATAACAAACACTGTTATAAAAAAAATAAACACTAAGTTACACAAAATAACAAACACTGTTATAAAAAAAATAAACACTGTTACACAAAATAACAAACACTGTTATAAAAAAAATAAACACTAAGTTACACAAAATAAAAATAAATGATCAAATATTTAAACTAATTACACCTAATCTAAGAGCCCTATGAAAATAGCCCCCCCCCCCCAAAATAAAAAAAACCCTAGCCTACAATAAACTACCAATGGCCCTTAAAAGGGCCTTTTGCGGGGCATTGCCCTTTTAAGGGCCATTGGTAGTTTATTGTAGGCTAGGGTTTTTTTTTTTTTTTTTGGGGGGGGGGGGTATTTTCATAGGGCTCTTAGATTAGGTGTAATTAGTTTAAATATTTGATAAATTCTTTTTTATTTTGTGTAACTTAGTGTTTATTTTTTTTGTAACTTAGTGTTTTTTATTTTGTGTAACTTAGTTTTTTGTAACTTTGTAATTTTTAATAGTAGATTTAAATAATTTGAGTAGGGATCGGTTTTTAAATGTATACTATAGTTAATTTAATTTGTAGTTTAATGTAATTTTAGTATAACAGATAGGGTAGGTTAATTATTAGTTTAATGTAGTTTATTGTAATTTTAGTATAACAGTTAGGGTAGGTTAATTATTAGTTTAATGTAGTTTATTGTAATTTTAGTATAACAGTTAGGGTAGGTTAATTATTAGTTTAATGTAGTTTATTGTAATTTTAGTATAACAGTTAGGGTAGGTTAATTATTAGTTTAATGTAGTTTATTGTAATTTTAGTATAACAGGGTAGGTTAATTAATAGTTTAATATAGTTTATTGTAATTTTGGTATAATAGTTAAGGTAGGGTAATTAATACAGTAGTTTAATATAGTTTAATTTAAATCTAAATTTATTATAAGATAGGGATGCAGCGGGATAGGGGTTAAACATTTTAGTATAGTAGCGGTGCTTAGTTGCAGGGTATAAATAAAGCTGGGATAAAGCCGAATAGCAGCGAAATCAATGACTGTTAGTTAACAACAGTCCGCCGCTCGTTGCCCCGTACTTGGTGCGCGGCTTTTTGACAGCTTTTTTTAATAAATAAGGAGAGCGTATTCAAGTCCGCGGCCGTGATGTTAGGTGATGTCAGGTGAGCGTATTGGTGCCAGCGAATGCAGCACAGTTGACGGCTTGATAAGTAGGCCTCATTAACTGATCTGTGCCCTTAAATGGGACGTAGCTGTATTGTTCATTACAAATCTTTAATAAAGACAAAATTAACTCTCATTTTTTTTATGTGTATAAAATAGCACTATTTAAACATCTTGTGATTTTTTATATTTTATATTTTTTACAAAAAAAGTACAAATTTAGATTATATTATTATCTATTGGAGAGTAGCCAACAGTACAGTAAACAGTAAACAGTAATGTTTACTACCATGCTACTGGGATAACAATCATCAATAACAGATCTTGGATGTATGTGAGGATACCCCTAAAAGGCTCTAAAATAGAACAGAATATATAAAAAACAGCATTGTCAAAACAGAATTTGAACATCTCACATAAATAGAATCCTCTTGCATTATGGTCACAACTATCTAGCATTGAGCTATGGTAAAGCATTTAGTAGACAAAAGAATCTATCTAACTATGAGGTCACAGTAGTACTCCAAGAAACAGTAAGCTAATGCCTGCTACAAAAAGAAACCTCCATACTGAAGACATTCTTATGGGTATCACGCTTTCCTACTTAGCTATATTATCTGAAGAGTGAATAAGTTATGTGCACTATCCAGACAGGCCCCTGGAATAGTGTAGTATCATCCATCATCCTGTATGTATACTCTAAATTGCTTATAGCTGGAACATTGGGGAGTTTAATGGGTGAAAGCCACGTAAGATATATAGAATAGTACAACAACAAATAGATTGGAATATAGAAACCTAGCACATTGGTGAAAATAATTTCTAGAATAGGTTCCATGTATAACCCAAGTTTCATATTGCTATAAGGGGTACAAAACCTAATTGAGAATACCCTTTAATGGGCAGGAG
This sequence comes from Bombina bombina, assembly GCF_027579735.1. Lineage (NCBI taxonomy): Eukaryota > Metazoa > Chordata > Amphibia > Anura > Bombinatoridae > Bombina > Bombina bombina. The sequence continues at coordinate 252,971,996 of NC_069507.1, forward strand.
TCATCTTGACCAAGGAGCAAGAAAATATAGTATATGAGCATGTACCATGGGAGTAATATTAGACAACACAGTGTATGTGTACTCAAGCTATAGGTAGCGTCTAAACCATCAAACATTATTTTAGAACTGCTGTGATCCCGAATCTGTCACTTCACTAAGAAAATACCTGCAACCATTTATATGCTAGGGATCAGCACTGTTTAACTTTTATTCTAAGAGTTAGCAAGGCCACGACAGTTCTCTATCAAGGTTCCCATGTGTACTATGGATATTCCTTCTTTACAGATACAAATATGCCCCATATCAAAATGAATAAAAAAAGGTTTTTATGTGTGTATAATGTGTAGCAAGGGGGACCCAGTCACCACACTGCATCCTTAGTTAATGGGACTAAGAGTTTCTTAAGGCCACATGTTGTTCATAGCCCCCTAAGTCCCTCGCCGGCAGAGGAAGAGAGAGGAATTATGTCTCCCAATAGTGTACAAGAGTAAGTATCTGTATCTATTATCAGACTAACCATAACAGTTTAAGAGATAGTACACCCTAGGAAGGGCCCAGGCATAGATAGGGAATGCTAATGGCTGCAGTGAGAGGGAGGGAAGTGTGATATGTGCCATAGGTGTCTCAGAGTAACTATGGGAAATGTAGTGAGAGGATCTAAGGGTCACATAAACATAAAACAGGAAAGTCTATTAGTGTAGATATGTAATAGGTCCATTCTTTAGGATGTGTGAAGTGCTGAAAATCTATCCCACTCCTACCCTCACATAATGCACCTCCAGTAATGCTTGTGAGTTCCTCTCTGAAGAAAAGTCCTTCATAAAACATGCTGCTCTTTCTATCTGACGGTTCAGCAAGTTGACACTAAGTATACTCCGGATTATATTGCCACTGGCATATGAGAGGTTGAGACCATGTTGTACGCTGTCCCAGAGTGGTGCCTCCAAGGTTTGTAAAGAGCCCACATACACAAGAACTTTGTGCCATTCATCTGCTTTGTCACAGACATCTTTGTTTTCATCCCCTGTAGATATAAACTCTCTCTGTTCCGGCTCTGTTACAAGCTCATATTTTCCTTGCTGCGTGTATTTCTTTGTAGATACATAATGCAAGACAATATCTCAGCTGCCTTAAAGGGCATCTACGGTATTAGCATGTAGATCTTCAATAAGTACTGTGGCGCAAGGAGCACCCACCGCAGTTTTTAACGTGTGCACTATGACTGCCTGTTGCTGATCAAGTCGAGCACATGTTTTTAAAAGAGAAGTTACCAGCGCCATGATGTAAAAATCAAACTTGATCAGTTGCTAACATAAGTAACGTTTATCCCTCATATGTTCCAGAGCATATAATGTTGTGGTCTGTATTATATACAGACTGATATTGCCAAAATCTGTTGCTCCGGGAAAACTTTTAAACTGCCTTAAGTTGTTTGGGGTATCGGGTATAGCATAGCAGCCAAAGCTGACGTGACTCAGGTTAGATATCCCTCTCCTCAATGCTCCATAAGTAGGATCAATGGATTTGCTGCTGTAACAACTATGTTAAGTTCTGGACCACCAATATTTTATCAGTCTAGGCTCATTGTGCATAATTTGCGTACCAGCTTGTTAGGTCCAAAGCCTCCACATCTATTACATATTGTGATTTAACTCAGTCTTCGTCCATTGCGACTAGTGTGCCCTTCGCAGCCTTTCAACATATAGTTGGGACGTCTGTATTGTCCTACTATCTCCACTTTAGATCTCACCCATGAGGACAGCTCAGAGCTTTACAAATTTGCGACCATCTTTTTTGTAGGCTAGCTCCGCCCCGTTAAATGTATAGTTTTGCTTATTTTTAAATAACATTGCTCTAATTTTCAGCCTCCTAACCAAGCCTCAAAGTTTTAGGAGAATACCGACGTGTACCTACTCCAGCTTGCTCCTGTTTGTGTAAAGAGTCTTTTCATATGCAATATCTACATGCCTCCGGAAGTGGGGAGTACAGTACTAACTGCTGTCATCAAAGTTGTACTATTAAATTCCTTAACGGCTGTGTGACATACAGGTATATCGGTTGTCAAGGGGTTAAAAATAAAACATTTCCATGTTACTTCAATAATCAGATTTAATTAGTCCTATTGATATTCTTTGTTGAAAAGCAGGTATGTAGACTCACAATAATCATGAATGAGTTTAGAGCACTATATGAGTTTGAGCTATTGCTACAAGCCACCAGCAGTAATTATTATTATTAGCATTATCAGGTATTGATAAATGCAATCAATAATTATTATTATTATTATCATTAGCAGTTATTAGCATTATTATTATTATCAGTTATTTGTGGAGTGCCAACAGATTTCTCAGCACTACAAACAAGGTCTAATATGGAAGGTAACAATTATAGGAAACAAATGGGCAGAGGGCCATGTTAAGAGTTGCGCTGAAGTAGATCTACAAAACAGCTGGGCTAGTAGGCTGTTTTGAAAAAGGAGGGGAGGAACAGAAGTAAGAAAATGTTTGTGTATATTATATGCATCCCTGAACAGTAGAGGCTGTAACAAGCACTTGAAGCTTTGAAAACTAGTGGAGAGTCTTGTGGAGTGAGACAGAGAGTTCTACAAGATGGGAGCCAATCTGGAGAAGACCTATAGATGGGTATGTGAGGACGAGAGGAGGTCATGAGCAGAGAGAAGGAGACGGGAGGGGGAGTATCTGGAGACAAGGTCTGAGATATACTGGGGAGCAGTTCCATGAGAGCCTTGAACATCAAAGTCAAGATTTTGTGTTTTATTCTGGAGGTTAGAAGAAGTTAGTGAAGGGACTAGCAGGGAGGTGTACTAGGTGAGGAACGATGGGTAAGGATGATCAGCCTGCAAAGACAGTCATTATTGATTGTAAAGGAGATAGAGGGCATCTAGAAAGACCAGAGAGGATGGAGTTGCAATAGTCAAAGTGAGAAATTATGAGAGAGTGGATTAAAATCTTAGTTGTGTTTTGTTTAAGGAATTGGCAAATTTTGCAGATGTTTTTAAGGTGGAAATGACCGGAATTGGCCAAAGACTGGATGTGGGGAGTGAGACAAAGCTCTGAGTCAAGTGTGACCCAAAGACATTGAGCATGTGGGTTGGGGTAATGATGTTATTATAAACAGTTAAAAATAGTTGGGGGATAGTTTTTGGAAGAAATGGGGGAAATAAAGAGCTCAGTTTTGGAGATAGTTAGCTTAAGGTAGTGAGAAAACATCCAGAAAGAAATATTAGAAAGACAGTTTATGACACGTTAGCAAAGAATGGGAAAGGTCTGGTGCAGAGAGGTAGATTTAGATACCATCAGCATACAAAGGATACTGAAACCCATGGGACTTTATTAAGGACACTAAGGATGATGAATACATTAAGAAGAAAAGGGGACCAAGGAAAGAGTCTTGCGTTACCCCCAAAAAAGTGATAAAGGGACAGAGGAAGTGACAGAGAAGGCTACACTAAAGGTGCAGTTAGACATGTAGGAGGTAAACTATGAGAGGGCTGTGAAACACATAAGAAAACACAGGAGCACCTGGGGATGGCCGTTGCACAATAGTTTAATAGAGAAACAAGGACAGGGTACAAAAAATAGCAGAAAATATGTTCAGGGAAACGTCCCTCTTAAAATGATAATAAACCCAATACAGAGATGAAAGTGCATGAAAAAGAATGAGCTAAATGACAGAACAGCGGCTAACGCGTTTCGGCGTGAGCCTTACTCATAGGCTATGAGTAAGGCTCACGCCGAAACGCGTTAGCCGCTGTTCTGTCATTTAGCTCATTCTTTTTCATGCACTTTCATCTCTGTATTGGGTTTATTATCATTTTAAGAGGGACGTTTCCCTGAACATATTTTCTGCTATTTTTTGTACCCTGTCCTTGTTTCTCTATTAAACTATTGTGCAACGGCCATCCCCAGGTGCTCCTGTGTTTTCTTATGTGTTTCACTTTGCATCAAAGGCCGGAGTGAGCACTGGTGTTTGGCCGCTAACTGCTGATTCATTTGACCACCGAGGGACAGCTCGTGGGACTAGGGGTCGATAACAGCCTCCCCCATTATAAACTAGGTAATCAACTCTGCAGGACGGTGAGATATGGAGAGAGCCGCTGGAGCAGCTTCTGATAAGGTACTTACCTAGTGTTTTTCAAAGGGATATCTGTTTGTCACCAATTCAACAAAAGTGTGACTTTAGACCCAATTCCCTGTTTATATCACCTGTACCCAGGGAGGGAGGAACCCTGTTGTGCAGGATAAAGTTTGAACTGTCCATTGCAAGAGCATTAAGGGGTGGATATATAGTGCTCTTTTTTGCCTATAAACACCATCGCATTTGACAGATTATTACTTGTGTCATAAATTTGTGTAAACACTCATCGTTCTTTTTCCTCCTACTTTGTTTGATTATGAGAGGGCTGTGCCACAGATGCCAAATGATTTGGAGCAAGAGAGGGTGGTTAACAGTACCAAAGGCTGCAGACAGATCTAGAAGGATTAATAGAGAGTAGTGGCCTCTTAATTTTTCTGTAATTAGGGAATTAGTCACCTTAATGATTGCTGTCTCTGTGGAGTTTTGGAGTCAAATCAAGATTACAATGGATCAAGGAGGGAGTTTGATGTGAGGAAATGTAATGAACATGTATATACAAGCCTTTCCAGAAGTTTTGAGGCAAGGGGGAGTAGTGAAATACATGGTAGTTGGATGGGGATTTTGGATGAAGAGAAGGTATTTTAAGGACGGGTGTGACAAGTACATGTTTAAAGGATGAGGGATATATACTATTACTGAGGGAGCGATTGAAAATATGTATGAGGATTGGAGTAAGAGTAGGCAGGAGGGAGGACAGTAGTTTTGAGGGAATGGGATCAAGGGGATAGATAGTGAGGTGAGAGAAAGAAATAAGGGCAGAAACTTATTTCTCAGTTACAAGGGCAAAAGAGCTGAATTTGTGGTTTTGTGGGTTTTGGACATTTGTGAATGGTTGAGGGGGTGGGAGACTGGTAGCATGCTTAAAGATGATTTTGTTTCTTATGGAATCAATTTTGTTGTTGAGTGGCTGGCAAAATCTTGAACTGAGAGAGAAGTGGTAATAGGAGGTTAGGATGGCCGGAGAAGGGTATTAAAAGTGGACAACAGACATTTTGGGTTTGAAGAAAGAATAGAGATAAGAGTAGAGAAGTACTCCTGCTTAGAGAGGTTATGGGCAGAATAGTAGCAGTTTAAGATGAACTTGCAATGAAAAAAGTCAGCTAAACACAGAGAGTGTCAGGGTAATTGATCTCACCACCTCGGAGGTGGCGGAGAGGCAAAATAACCAGTTTCTGCTTCTTAAATATGTGCCAGCAGGTTCGCTTCTGTACCTGCTCCACATTGCCCAAAAAGCTGCAAATGCAGCTTAATAAATATACTCCAAAGTGTTGAAAGATATGAGCCCAGATATATTAGCTGACTCACACTTTTATATTTACAGCTTATCCCTATCAGTGAGGCCAGGCTATTAGGGAATACTAGAGACAGCTAGAGGAAAGATCTGTCCTCTTTACATAAAATAATATGTTGTTGCCAAAATGACTTAATTTCACTGTAAGCTTTTTATCTAATATAAATCTGAGCAAAAGATGATCCACTGCACAGCTACAATGCTCAAGAAAAATCTACTTTAGAATGAAACATATATTTAGGGAGCGAAACTCAGAAATTAACTCATAAATACTATTAATGCTAATAGAAAATAAAACCGAGCCCTTGTTCTCTGATTGTTTTTGCTTTAACAAACATCTTTTTAGTTATAGAGAATTATTTATTGTCTGTGTTTCCCAGTAACTGAGCCATCTTTTATGTAGACCTTAAAAACTATGAGTCCTCTTGGACTAGGCCAATAAAAACGTTCTTGTCCGCACCACCAACTTAATTAGAACTCAGGGGACATTGCAGGTGGGACAGTATGCAGACAAAGCAAGTAGAATGTGCTCATATGTTACAGGAAGAAAATAGTATAAGATATAGCACTGAGCTTCCATAGTCGATGCCAAATTCTTAACCACTTCTTGGATAGTGTAATTACAGTGAGAAAAACAAAACAAGAGCAGGTGGATGTACAAAAAAAATAATGAGCAGAGAAAAATCTACTAGTACAGTTAAAATGGAATTCATTATAGTCACTGAAAAAAAGGTTTTGGGATCAAAGAATTATTAGGGGCAGGAAACATAAAAGCTACCTAAATGTAAAGCCCATTAAAGTATTTTGTACATGTATTACTAGTATATATCACTATTAAAGGGACAGTCTACTTGAATTTTTTATTGTTTAAAAAAGGTAGATTATCTTTTTTTTTTTAGCATTATTCAGTTTTGTATAATCAACACGGTTATATTAATAGACTTTTTACTTCTGTGATTACCTTGTATCTAAGCCTCTGCAGACTGCCCCTTATCTCAGTTATATTAATATACTTTTTACTTCTGTGATTACCTTGTATCTAAGCCTCTGCAAACTGCCCTCTCATACGTAACTCCATAGGAGTAAGCACAACGTTATCTATATGGCATACATGAACTTGTAGTGTCTAACTTTGAAAAAATGTCAAAATGCAGTAAGATAAAAGGCGGCCTTCAGCGGCTTCAAAATCAGTTTGATCCGACCTAGGATTAGCTTTCAACTAAAAATACAAAGAGAACAAAGCAAATTTGATGATAAAAGTAAATTGGAAAGTTGTTTAAAATTGAATTGTGAAAGTTTAATTTTTACTATAGTAAAGTTTTCACTGTTTTAGTGTTTTGCATTTTCTCTGCTCGTGCATGTGAAGCATAGCTAGATATTCTCAGTGCACCTGCACTGTATATAATGCAGCTGCTCAGAGCACAAGTGGGGCTTGTATCATGTCAGGATGGGCGAATGTGTTTATATTCAAATACAAATGCTAGAACGAATGTTATTGTAGAAATTTGATTTACATAATCAAATGTTGATAAGAGTGAATAGTGAATATTGTTTAAAATCCTATAACCGAATGCTCTTTACAGTTTTCGAATGTCACTTTCGAATTTGAATGTTTATAATTTGATCAAATGTCCACATTCAAATTTTGATTGTAACATTCAACTTAGCAAATACTATTCAGAAGTTCAATAGTTCATATGGTAGGAAATGTAGTAAATTGATACATAATAGATACAAATATTTTAATTTGAATGTTTCTGTTTTGAATATTGCATAATTCGATTATTTAATTTAAAGAAAGCATTAGATAAACTTTTACATTAAACAAATGTTAGGAAGTTGTACAAACATTCAAAATTCAAAAAGAATAAACAAATGTGTTAAAATTTGTTTCATTTTTCGAATGTTGCAAAACATTCGCCCATCCCTAGTCATTACCAGACAGTACGCACATTTTAGGCTCTCTGAGCAAGTGCTATGTTTAAAATGCTGATGCACGGTGCATACTTAAATACACTCTTTTAACAGCTATAACTTTTATTAGAAGCATTGGTTGCTAATGCATGTATATTAAAAAAAGGCTTCTATTAAAAACTGAAATGCATTTATGTGGATTCCAATTTTGGCTGGAATGTCCCATTAAAGTTGTCTGAAAACAGTGCACCAAAACTGATCCAAATGTCAGAAAATACGCCAGTCAAACATCAATCTATGCTCAGAAAGGTGACTTGTTTTGTGACTAAAAAATTATCTTTTATTATCGAGAAATTACTTTACACCAACTTGGAACAGATCATTATAAATTACCTATGTACAAAATCGGTTAAAAAATACTTTTACACTATATTTAAAGTCTTAGCCAATATGTGTGTGTGTATGTGTGTATGTGTGTGTATGTGTGTGTGTGTATGCATGTGTGTATATGTGTGTGTGTGTAGTGTGTAGTGTGTGTGTGTGTAGTGTGTGTGCATGTGTGTGTGTCTGTGTATGTATGTGTGTATATGTGTGTGTATGTGTGTGTATATGTGTGTGTGTCTGTGTATGTATATGTGTGTATATGTGTGTATGTATATGTGTGTATATATGTGTGTGTGTGTATTGTGTGTGTATGTGTGGTTGTGTATGTATATGTGTGTGTGTGTATATGTGTGTGTGTGTATGTGTGTGTGTGTGTGTCTGTATATGTGTGTATATGTGTTTGTGTATGTGTATGTGTAGTGTGTGTGTTAGTGTATGTGTGTGTGTCTGTGTATGTGTGTGTGTTTGTGTATGTATATGTGTGTATATGTGTGTATTAAATAACCATCCATTATGAGTGGCTGGTTAATGCTATTGCGATCTTTGGTTAATGAAAAAAAAATTCCCCAAATTTGCCCCAGCATGAAGTGTAAAGTTATTTTATTAAAATAAACAAATGCAACTGAAAAGTGCCGTTACATTTCGGTCCATGGGGACTGTGTTATCACTATAAATATATATGTATATGCTTTTATATATATATATATATATATATATATATATATATATATATATATTTATGTGTTAATATATGTATATACATATATATTTATGTGTTACTATGTGTATATACATATATATTTATGTGTTATGTGTATATACATATATATTTAAGTGTTATTATGTGTATATACATATATATATTTATGTGTTACTATGTGTATATACATATATATTTATATGTTACTATGTGTATATACATATATATTTATGTGTTACTATGTGTATATACATATATATTTATGTGTTTATTATGTGTATATAAATATATATTTATGTGTTTATTATGTGTATATAAATATATATTTATGTGTTTATTATGTGTATATACATATATATTTATATGTTACTATGGGTATATACATATATATTTATGTGTTAATATGTGTATATACACATATTAGCACATAAATATATAGGTATATATTCATATACATATATATTTAAACTTTGATGCCCATTGCTGTGCGATTTACCCCCTTCACTGCACTAGATTATCTGCCATGACTATCGGAATAAGAACGATGCTCCCATTGGAGCCTATGTAAGCGTCATGCAATGAGAGCGTGAGGTCGCATTTGCATTGGGCTCGACTTCTAATACCAGCGCACATTTGCCCATAGTGTTTACCCACCACTAAAGGAAACATAAGGTGTCCTCAGCTTTATCCAATAAAATATTACAGACCTAAAGGAAACATAAGGTGTCCTCAGCTTTATCCAATAAAAAAATTACAGACATTTTCTAAAATCCTTATACAGAGCTCAGTCACACAACATATAATCCCATATAAGACTGGCACTTCTATTCCATGTAATGTCACTTACTAATACAACGGGCTCTAGTCTAATGTTTCTACATTCAGTGATTTGAAATTCACATAAAATGGCACCTGATCCCTTCCCCATTCCCTAACATTGAAGCCCAGTACCTCCTCTCCGATGTTTGGTGGCTCATACATCACCCATTTCATTTTCCTCCTCAGATATGGTTCCTAAGTGCTGAAATTGAATCTGTATCCTGTATTCCCACATATCTGAGTAGCCTTCAAAATGTGTTATGGTTTATTGTGAATCATCATAAACAGTTTTACTATATTTTAAGAAATAGAAAAATGAATTTCTTAGCTAAGATAAAATAATATTTAACTTCCTTTCTAAGTGATTAATAAAAGCTGCTGTTATGCTGTATCTTATGTAAATGTCACAATTAAAATGTTACCACTTGGAACAGCAAGTGTAAGGGTTAGCGTTATGCACAGGTTAATCATTATACTGCAAGATGGGACTACAGTGCATTGTAAAGCCAATGTTAAACATTAATTATTAAACAAATCCTGCCAAGATTAAAGGAATCAAACATTAGTAATTAATCATGTATCAACAGCAACTAGATAGATAGACAGGCAGCCAGATAGGCAGACAGACAGATAGATAGATAGATAAATAGATAGATATATGGATAGATAGATGCATATTATCATAATGCTACAAATAGATTTTCAGTTACTTTAAATGTATATAGTTCAGCTGACCACTACACTCCCTTACTGTGTAATGCAGAGAATACAGTTATAGACAATCTCATCTTTGTATATAAATATAATTAGGTCTATCTTTTGTTAATTATTAGATAATATGAAATGATGTTTCTGTGTTATGGTTTAGGTTTAATTGAAATGCAGCAGTGCTTGTTGGGATATGTAGTTTTATAGCAGTTACAGTTGCCAATTGGCTGGCAGTTGTGGCTGTTATGCCGCATGTTTAGTAATGACTAGAGGAAGAATAAAGATCTGATTTGTAGTTAGACTTGGACTGAGCTATTGTCACAACAGTTTGGTTATGATAATATTAGATGTATAATACTAAGGTTAATGTTAGGTTCATTCCTGCACAATAAATGATTTAGCTCCACTAAACTCTTACCATTTCTGCTGGGAAGTTATTCCATGAACAAGAGCTAAGGACTATGTTTGACTGTCATGTGGTTAAGAGTATTATAAGGGACACTAGAAGGAATTGGGATCTTCTCTTATACTGAGATCTCTTAATAATTTAAGTCACAATCATTTCTAAAACAACATATATGATTCACACTAATTTTCCTACATTCAGTGACATAAATCCCATTCCTTGTTATTTGTATAACAAACTATATTGTAATACAGAGTAAAGCTACTTACATTCCCTTCTTCCATAGCTTCATATTCCATAACATATAAGATACTAGATATTTTGTCCTTTATCTCACAATCACATATATAAATGTTTTCACCTCTCTTCCTAAAACACAAGTAAAGAATTTAGTCTATAGCACAGATGAATGCACTTGGTATACTGTGACATCACACATAAAGTGTTAGGTAATCTGTTGCAATGAAAACCATACGATGAATGAAAGATGGATGCCATTTTGAAATTAAACTGCCCTTTAAATAATATATTGTAATTTATTTGATTCAATTATTAAAATTACTTGGTGTGGACAAAATCATTTTGAAATTTTAATGCAGTTATTTGGAGATTTGAATTATGGCAGTAATATAATGCCTAGATTTAGAGTTCTGCGTTAGCCATCAAAACCAGCGTTAGGGGCACCTAACGCTGGTTTTGGCCGCCCGCTGGTATTTAGAGTCAGTCATGAAAGGGTCTAACGCTCACTTTGCAGCCGTGACTTATCCATACCGCAGATCCCCCTATGCCATTTGCGTATACTATCTTTTCAATGGGATCTTTCTAACGCTGGTATTTAGAGTCTTGGCTGAAGTGAGTGTTAGAAATCTAGCGACAAGGCTCCAGCCGCAGAGAAAAGCCAGGAGTTAAGAGCTTTCTGGGCTAACGCCAATTCATAAAGCTCTTAACTATGGTGCTCTAAAGTACACTATCACACATAAACTACCTATGTACCCCTAAACCGAGGTCCCCCCACATCGCCGCCACTCTAATAAAATGTTTTAACCCCTAATCTGCCGACCACACACCGCCGCAACCTACGTTATCCCTATGTACCCCTAATCTGCTGCCCCTAACACCGCCGACCCCTATATTATATTTATTAACCCCTAATCTGCCGCCCCCAACGTCGCCGCCACCTACCTACAATTATTAACCCCTAATCTGCCGACCGGACCTCACAGCTACTATAATAAAGTTATTAACCCCTAAAGCTAAGTCTAACCCTAACACTAACACCCCCCTAAGTTAAATATAATTTTTATCTAACGAAATAAATTATTTCTTATTAAATAAATTATTCCTATTTAAAGCTAAATACTTACCTGTAAAATAAACCCTAATATAGCTACAATATAAATTATAATTATATTGTAGCTATTTTAGGATTAATATTTATTTTACAGGCAACTTTGTATTTATTTTAACCAGGTACAATAGCTATTAAATAGTTAATAACTATTTAATAGCTACCTAGTTAAAATAATTAAAAAATTACCTGTAAAATAAATCCTAACCTAAGTTACAATTAAACCTAACACTACACTATCAATAAATTAATTAAATAAAATACCTACAATTATCTACAAATAAACCTAACATTACACTATGAATAAATTAATTACATACAAATACCTACAAATAAATACAATTAAATAAACTAACTAAAGTACAAAAAATAAAAAAGAACTAAGTTACAAAAAATAAAAAAATAATTTACAAACATTATAAAAATATTACAACCATTTTAAGCTAATTACACCTACTCTAAGCCCCCTAAAAAAATAACAAAGCCCCCCAAAATAAAAAATGCCCTACCCTATTCTAAAATAAAAATTGAAAAGCTCTTTTACCTTACCAGCCCTTAAAAGGGCCTTTTGCGGGGCATGCCCCAAAGAATTCTGCTCTTTTGCCTGTAAAAAAAAACATACAATACCCCCTCCCCAACATTACAACCCACCACCCACATACCCCTAATCTAACCCAAACCCCCCTTAAATAAACCTAACACTAAGCCCCTGAAGATCTCCCTACCTTATCTTCACCACGCCGGGTATCACCGATCCGTCCAGAAGAGGCTCCGAAGTCTTCATCCAAGCCCAAGCGGGGGCTGAAGAGGTCCATCATCGGGCTGAAGAGGTCCATCATCCGGCTGAAGTCTTGATCCAAGTGGGGGCTGAAGAGATCCATCATCCGGCTGAAGTCTTGATCCAAGCGGGGGCTGAAGAGGTCCATCATCCGGCTGAAGTCTTCTATCAAGCGGCATCTTCAATCTTCTTTCTTCCGGATCCATCTTCATCCCGCCGACGCGGAACATCCATCCTGGCCGACGACTTCCCGACGAATGACGGTTCCTTTAAGGGACGTCATCCAAATGGCGGCCCTCGAATTCCGATTGGCTGATAGGATTCTATCAGCCAATCGGAATTAAGGTAGGAAAATTCTGATTGGCTGACGGAATCAGCCAATAGAATGCAAGCTCAATCTGATTGGCTGATTCCATCAGCCAATCAGAATTTTCCTAACTGTATTCTCTGCATTACACAGTAAGGGAGTGTAGTGGTCAGCTGAACTATATACATTTAAAGTAACTGAAAATCTATTTGTAGCATTATGATAATATGCATCTATCTATCCATATATCTATCTATTTATCTATCTATCTATCTGTCTGTCTGCCTATCTGGCAGTCAACAGTTTTTGACTGTTCTCACCATCCATCACAGGTTTAAATCCTGGCAGGGCCGACTCAGCCCTTCATCTTTCTGAGGTCGATAAAATGAATACCATTAAATTGGGTAAAAACAACAACTATTACTATTCAGCTGCCGATTTGGTTAATTCTGAGAGCAAGCGCTGAAAAAGAGCATTGAGTCCCACTGGGAGAAAGGCGCTATATAAATACTAGTTATTATTATATAGCTTAAATCTCTGCAATAGCTTTTTGTCGCCTTCCCCTAAACTATAATGTTGAACAATCTTTGTTTTCAGGTCATTTGAGAGTTGTTTTGAGGCCCCCATGTTGCTACTCTTCAGAGGAGAGTCAAAGAGAACAACAACTTGCAATTGGCCATCTTAAATACCTTTTCTCATGATTGGATGCACCTGTCTATGAAGTTCAAGGCTTATTGGGCTCACCAAAATAATTGTGTGTTCCAATTAATCAGTGCTAGGTAGTTACAGGTATTCATATCAACAAAATGACAAGTGTGCCCAAATTTATGCACCTGTCTAATTTCGTTTGGATGCATAGTGCACATTTTTTGCTAATCCAATAAACCTAATTTCACTACTGAAATATTACTGTGTCCTTCAGTAATTCACTTTTGCATACAACTGTATCATGATATGTAAGAACTCTACATTAAAATGTGTGAAAAAAGTATATTTTCATTACAATTTGAATAAACAAGGTTATAAAAAAATGTGTTTGTTTTTTCTAAACAATATAGTTAAAAGAAGAAGGGGTTGGAGCCTTTGGAAATGGTTATATAACTTTGATGTGCATGTAGGGTCTCCCATGATCCTCTTCTTAGATAAAACCAAATTTATTCATGCCAGGTGATCACTATAACAAAAATAATCACCAGGAGATTAGAACTTGTATACGGACATAATAAGGGGTCAGTGGTGTATTTAGCTTTTGTGCAACCCTAGCCCTCAACTCTGCTGCCCCCCTCCTCCTCCAAGTTTTAGGCCTTTTTTGGCTATAATATTTTTTTGTGAGGTTGTAACATGTTCACGTTTAAGTGTGCCTGTGTATATGGTGAGTGTGTGTTTATAGTTTGTGTGTGTGTAGTGTAGTAAGTGTGTATTGCAGTGTGTGCATGTGTAGTGTGTGTGTGTATATAGTGAGTGTGTGTTTATAGTTTGTGTCTGTGTAGTGCAGTGTGCGTATCTATTTCAGTGTGTGTGCAGTGTGTATGTGTGTGTATGTATGTGTGTATATGGTGAGTGTGTGTTTAGAGTTTGTATGTGTGTAGTGTGTGTAGTGCAGTGTGCGTGTGTATTGCAGTGTGTGTATGTGAGTGTGTGTATTACAATGTGTGTATTTGTGTGTAGTGAGACTTAAAAAGTGCTGCCCGCAAAATCTGCCGCCGTATGCAAGTGCCTTGTTTGCCTAAGCCAAAAGACACCCCTGTAAGTGGTTAATGAGCTTTATAGCAATGCATCATGAAGTCCTTTTTGATGGCCTATTATAAGTTAAAATATCTTAATATGCTTTTATTTATTTTTACTTTTTAAAACTTTACATACCCAAGCCCATAATCCAGCTCTCCTACATATCCGGATTCCTCCAATGATGTGAGACCACTTGGCTATCTCAGTCGAGTTAAGTAGGGGGCTGCAATTAGTTCAGAAAGTGGCCCACTTGTGGATGAAAAAACACTAAATAGCGCAATTGCGATTTACGCTAGAATGAATACCGCAACCTCAGAGCTCTGTTTAACTGTTAAACTCGACAAAAACACATAAAAATGCAGGTAAAAGTACAGTTTCATTTATAATAACACTATCTAATACAAAATATTTAAAGAAAATGCAATAAAAAGTTATAAGGGCTAAAGGATGTATATGTTTATATGTGTGTACAGATGTATTTATATGTATTTACAGACTTATATACACATATAAATACATACATACGTACGTGTATATTGCTTTAGACTTGATAAAGGATGTATATGTTTATATGTGTGTACAGATGTATTTATATGTATTTACAGACTTATATACACATATAAATACATACATACGTACGTGTATATTGCTTTAGACTTGATAAAGGATGTATATGTTTATATGTGTGTACAGATGTATTTATATGTATTTACAGACTTATATACACATATAAATACATACATACATACATACATACATACGTATATATATATATGTAAGGGCATTGGAGTCCTTTGCAGTCAAGTAGATAAAAGAATGAAAAATCATATTAAAGTGAAAGTAAATCCTAGCGTTTTACAAACGCTAGTATTGACTATTGAAACAAATAAAGGGCACTTTCATTAATGAAGTATAAGATACTTCATGTAGAAAGCTCCTTTATTTGATTCAATCGATGGCCATTTATAGCTGCTACAGCAGCCCACGGCTAAAAAAATTTTTGGCTAAGAGGTGACGTTTTCACCTCTTAGCCAATAGCCGTGCGGTAAATCCAGCTTGGCGCCCATGGGAGCCGGATTTACCGCACAGCCGTGCTCTGCTGTAGGAACTAAGAGCGGCAATCGATTGAATCAAATAAAGGAGCTTTCTACATGAAGTATCTTATACTTAACTTATACTTCATTAATGAAAGCGCCCTATATTTGTTTCAATAGTAAATCCTAGAGTTTGAAAAATGCTAGGATTTACTTTCACTTTAATGTAATATTCATATTTAATAAAATGTTATAGTGTGTATTTACTGTAAATATTCCACATTCCAATGTTCTGTACATAGCAGAATGAGAGAGTTTGTGTTTTTGTTACTTCAACGTTATGAACGAGAGTGGGCAAACTTTTACTAACATTGTGCTCACGCCTGTGGAGTTACCTATGAGTCAGCACTGATTGGCTAAAATGCAAAGTCTGTCAAAAGAACTGAAATAAGGGGGCAGTCTGCAGAGGCTTAGATACAAGGTAGTTACTGAAGTAAAACATATATTAATATAACAGTGTTGGTTATGCAAAACTGGGGAAGGGGTAATAAAGGGATTATCTATCTTATTAAACAATAAAAAAAACTGTCCCTTTAAATTCAACATTATTCTTTGTATTTTTCTTCTTCCTAATTAGACTACATTTTCCTATCTATCTCATAGAACTCATTAGTTCTTGTTAAGACTTGTTTTATATAACTCAATTCTTGTCCTTCACTGCACTGGGTAGGCTCACATTACTCTCACCCAACTTACATGCTTTGTTCAAATAAGGTACTAAAACATTATTTTCTTATTTAAAGTTGGGGGTAGTGTGCAATTAACTGCCACCTAGATTACGAGTTATGCGTGCTATAGGGAAACAAAAGTTGTGTTATTTAACCCTCTATAGCGCATGCCATTACAAGTTTTTAAACAGCTGGCTTGTGCGTGCGATATGGCTGCGTTAAGTTCCATACCGCACATAATACAAGCGCTGTTTTGATGTGCTCGTGCAGGCTTCCCCATAGACATCAATAGGGAGATCGGGTCAGAAAAACGTAGCGCAGCCCCATTGATGTCTATGGGAAAAAAAAAACGTTTAAACCTAACACCCTAACATAAACCCTGAGTCTAAACACCCCTAATCTGCCGCCCCAACATCGCCGCCACCTACATAATGTTAAGCCCTAATCTTCCGCTTCTGATAACACCGCCACCTAAATAATGCTATTAACCCCTAATCTGCCCCTCCCAATATCACCACCACTATACAAAGTTATTAACCCCTATTCCCCTGTACCCCAACATCGCCCACACTATAATAATCTATTAACCCCTATTCCGCTGCTCCCCGACATCACCGCCACTAAATAAAGTTATTAACCCCTAAAACTCTGGCCTCCCACATCACTGCCACTAAATAAACCTATTAACCCCTAAGCCGCCAGCCCCCCACATCGCAACAACCTAAATTAAACTATATACTAACCTCTAAACCTAACCCTAACATAACCCTAGCCCAAACCGTAACCCTCAACCTAACCCTAAACCTAACACCCCCTAACTTTAACATAATTAAAATAGAGCTAAATTAACCCCTTAATGACCGAGGACGTGCAGGGTACGTCCTCAAAAAAAAGACAGTTAACGCCTGAGGACATACCCTGCACGTCCTCGGTCTGGAAAGCAGCTAGAAGCGATACTGCTCGCTTCCAGCTGCTTTCCGGTTATTGCAGTGATGCCTCGATATCGAGGCATCCTGCAATAACCTTTTTTAGCCATCCGATGCAGAGAGAGCCAGTCTGTGGCCCTCTCTGCAAAGGACATCGATGGCCGGTATCGTTGGTGGGTCGGAGCCAGTGTGGGAGGCGGGCGCGTGCACGTGGAGGGAGCGGGTGGGAACCGCTACACTACTGAAAAACTTGTGTTAAAAGGGGGAAAAAGTGGGGGGAATACATTTTATAAAAAATGATCAGTCAGGGGGTTGGGGGTTGGCCTGTGGGGGGGGGGGGAAGCTACCCTACAGAAAAAAATGTAAAGAATAAATAAAACCTATTGTTTTTTTGCAAATTGGGTACCCAAAATGGCCCCCAATAAGGCAGAGGGGGAGGATTAGAGAGCTGTTTGAGGGGGGGGGATCAGGGAGGTTGGGGGCTAAGGGGGGAAGCCTACACAGCAGCATATGTAAATATGCTTAAAAAAAAATTGTGGGGTGGGGGAGGCAAGGGAGCTGTTTGGGAGGGATCAGGGGGTGTGATGTGTCAGGTGGGAGGCTGATCTCTACATTAAAGCTAAAATTAACCCTACAAGCTCCCTACAAGCTACCTAATTAAAACCTTCACTTCTAGACATAATACACGTGTGATGCGCAGTGTCATTTAGTGGCCTTCTAATTACCAAAGAGCAACCCCAAAGCCATATACCTGTATGTCTGCTATTTCTGAACAAAGGGGATCCCAGAGAAGCATTTACAACCATTTGTGCCATAATTGCACAAGCTGTTTGTAAATAATTTCAGTGAAAAGCCTAAAGTTTGTGAAAAAGTTTGTGAAAAAGTGAACAATTTTTTTTATTTGATCGCTTTTGGTGGGGAAATGGTGGCATGAAAAATACCAAAATGGGCCTAGATCAATACTTTGGGTTGTCTACTACACTACACTAAAGCTAAAATTAACCCTACAAATTCCCTACAAGCTCCCTAATTAACCCCTTCACTGCTGGGCATAATACACGTGTGGTGCGCAGCGGGCATTTAGCGGCCTTCTTAATACCAAAAAGCAACGCCAAAGCCATATATGTCTGCTATTTCTGAAGAAAGGGGATCCCAGAGAAGCATTTACAACCATGTGTACCATAATTTCACAAGCTGTTAGTAAATAATTTCAGTGAGAAACCTAAAATTCTGAAAAATTTTACTTTTTTTTAATTTGATCGCATTTGGCGATGAAATGGTGGCATGAAATATACCAAAATGGGCCTAGATCAATACTTGGGGTTGTCTCCTATACTACACTAAAGCTAAAATTAACCCTAGAAGCTCCCTACATGCTCCTTAATTAACCCATTCACTGCTGGGCATAATACACGTGTGGTGCGCAGTGGCATTTAGCAGCCTTCTAATTACCAAAAAGCAAAGCCAAAGCCATATATGTCTGCTATTTATGAAAAAAGGGGATCCCAGAGAAGCATTTACAACCATTTATGCCATAATTGCATATGTTGTTTGTAAATAAGTTCAGTAAGAAACCTAATAAAAAAATTGTGAAAAAGTGAAAAATGTTTTTTATTCAATCACATTTGGCGGTGAAATGGTGGCATGAAATATACCAAAATGGGCCTAGCTCAATACTTTGGGATGTCTTCTAACAAAATATATACATGTCAAGGGATTTTCAGGGATTCCTGAAAGATATCAGTGTTCCAATGTAACTAGCGCTAATTTTGAAAAAAAGTGGTTTGGAAATAGCAAAGTGCTACTTGTATTTATTTCCCTATAACTTGCAAAAAAAGCAAAGAACATGTAAACATTGGGTATTTCTAAACTCAGGACAAAATTTAGAAACTATTTAGCATGGGTGTTTTTTGGTGGTTGTAGATGTGTAACAGATTTTGGGGGTCAAAGTTAGAAAAAGTGTGTTTTTTTTTCAATTTTTTCCTCATATTTTGTATTTTTTTATAGCAAATTATAAGATATGATGAAAATAATGATATCTTTTGAAAGTCCATTTAATGGCGAGAAAAACGGTATGTGTGGGTACAGTAAATGAGTAAGAGGAAAGTTACAGCTAAACACAAACTCCGCAAAAATGTAAAAATAGCCTTGGTCCCAAACGGACAGAAAATGGAAAAGTGCTGTGGTCATTAAAGGGACAGTCTACACCAGAATTTTTATTGTTTTAAAAGATAGATAATCCCTGTATTACCCATTTCCCAGTTTTGTATAACCAACACAGTTATAATAATATACTTTTAACCTCTGTGATTATCTTGTATCTAAGCCTCTGCAAACTGCCCCTTTTTCAGTTCTTTTGACAGACTTGCAGTCTAGCCAATCAGTGTCTGCTCCCAGATAACTTCTCGTGCACAAGCACAGTGTTATCTATATGAAATACGTGAACTAACACCCTCTAGTGGTGAAAAACTGTTAAAATGCAATCTGAAAGAGGTGGGCTTCAAGGTCTAAGAAATTAGCATATTAACCTCCTAGGTTAAGCTTTCAACTAAGAATACCAAGAGTACAAAGCAAAATTGGTGATAAAAGTAAATTGGAAAATTGTTTAAAATTACATGCTCTATCTGAATCATGAAAGTTTATTTTGGCCTAGACTGTCCCTTTAAGGGGTTAAACTTATAATTATTAACTAAATAATTCCTATTTCAAACTCAATACTTACCTGTGAAATAAAACCTAAACTAGCTACAATATAACTATTAGTTATATTGTAGCTAGCTTGAGTTTTATTTTTATTTCACAGTTAACTATTTACTAACTACCTAGTTAAAATAAATACAAACTTACCTGTGAAATAAAACTTAACCTGCCTTACACTAAAACCTAACATTACAAAAAATAACAAACACTAAAATTACTAAAAATAAAAAAAAATACCATTACAAAAAATAACAAACGAAATTATAAAAAACAATAAAAATTATTCTTAATCTAATACCCTTTAAAAAAAAAATACACCCCAAAATAAAAAAGCCTAATCTAGAATAAACTACCAAGGGCCCTTAAAAGGGCCTTTTGTAAGACATTGCCCTAAAGTTAACAGCACTTTTGCTACAAAAGAAAAAAAAAACACCCCCTAACAGTATGCAAACCCACAAAATAAAAATAAAGTAAACCCTAATCTACCCATTGCCCTGAAAAGGGCATTTGTATGGGCATTGCCCTTAAAAGGGCATTTAGCTCTTTTTCTTGCCCTTAAAAGGGCATTTAGCTCTTTTTCTTGCCCTTAAAAGGGCATGCAGCTCTTTTGTGAAATGCCCAAGCCCTTATCTAAAAATAAAAACCCACCCCAAAACGGTGGGCGGACAGCAGATTAGGGGTTAATAATATTTAAATAGTGTTTGCGATGCGGGAGGGCGGCGGTTTAGGGGTTAATAACTTTATTATAGCGGTAACGATGTTGGGGAGCGGAGGAATAGGGGTTGATAAATTTTATTAGTGGCGGTGATGTCGGGAGTGGCAGATTAGGGGTTAATAAATTTAATATAGTGTTTGGTCTCGGTTTAGGGGTTAATAGGTAGTTTATGGGTGTTAGTGTACTTTGTGACAGTTTATTTATGAGTTTTATGTAACAGATTTGTAGCGTAAAACTCATGTCGGTATTGGCTGCAACGCAAGCTTTTTAGCTTCACCGCAAAACTCGTAATGGCTGCTCTATGGAAGTCCCATGAAAAAAACGTAATTTTTACGTGTGCGGGACTGACTTTGCGCTTCAGGCTAAAAGATTTGCTGTACAGCTATACCGACAAGACTTTTAATTGTTGCATTGCTGTTTTAACGCTGAAATGTCCCTTTTTTTCAGCGTTAAAACCCAAACGCACAACTCGTAATCTAGGTGTGTGTTTCTTGTGCTTGTAATGTGGCCCTTTCAACAGACCTTTAATGCTGTGATTATGTGAAGGTTTTATTTTTACGTTTTTCATTACACACATCACCCTTTCTCTTAATCCACTCAAAGGACAAATTTGATTGACCTGTTTTAAAGAAACTGTGATCTAGAGCAGGGTTCATTCATCTCTATAATATTTTGAGTCAGTTTTATTAATGTTACTGTTTCCCATTTATATCCAATATTTTGATAGTAATATAGGAAATGTATTAATCAGTAGTGTGCACAGGGCAGGTGCTGTAACTGACACTAAATATGAAATGTACCATGCATAAGAGCACAATAATAAATATAGCAGATCATTGTGTTGCTCTGCTATGGCTAATTTGGCTGTAAATTCATAACTGTAAATCATTGTCTCCAATATGATTTAGGATCAACTGCTTAGAGGTAAACACTATAATTACTTCTTCATGTCAAAATATTAAATATTAATTGTATCTCTATAGTAATTATAAACCCAAGGGCAATAAATCCTGATACGTTTACAGTTACAGATGTACCTGAATAGCTGCAACCAATATCTGTTATGTTCTAGTTTGATGATGAAGCAATATTATGTTAATTCATATTTGGTTTTCTAATTGAGAAGTTACCGTAAAATGCTCATGAAAGGTTTGTGGTCTTATTTTTCTGACACCAAAAATTATTAAAACAAAACAAATGTGGCAGTCATTATTAAACAATAGGGGCATAATATTGCCCAGGCAATGTAATTGTCACTGCCAGGGCCCGGCCACCATTAGAAATTGTTGGACCCTTTAGTAAGCCATTTATTGCGACTCCCTCCCCATTCACCTATGCAATGTTTTGCCAATTGACTAAAATATGAGTGCGCTTTCTTCTTGAATGTAGTCAAACTTGAAAATGTTGTACAGGTAGTAACACACAAACACACACAAAGACACACAGACATGCTTAGACACACATGCACAAACTAACACACACAGGCACAAACACACACACAGGCAAAGACACCCAGACAAAAACACACATATACAGGCACACTCAGACATACACACAAGCACACGCACAAAGACACTCAGACACAGACACACTCAGACATACAAACACACATGCACAAACAAAGGCACACAGACAAAAACACACATAAACAAGCACACTCAGACATACAAACACACACATGCACAAACAAAGGCACACAGACTTAAACACTCATACACAGGCACACTCACACACACACACACACACACAGGCAAACAGATGCACACATACACACAGAAATACAGATACTCACCCACAGAAAAAATAATATCTAAGTAGTAAGGCCTATCCATTCTGAACATATAGAAGCACATATATACACCCATGTGCACACATTATATATAGTGCATTCACTTCTGGGAGTATTTGTGCACTGCAATCTCTATCACTAACCCTAATTCTGAACTCTAATCTGCAACTATAACTCTAGCCATAACCCCTAACCCAAACCTCAATCTCTATCCCTAACCTAAATTACTAATGCCAATCCTGGTCTGCAACCATAACCCCTAACCCAAACCTCAATCTCTATCCCTAACCTAAATTACTAATGCCAATCCTGGTCTGCAACCATAACCCCTAACCCAAACCTCAATCTCTATCATTTACCCTGATTCCTAACTTTAATCTTAGTATTCAACTATAACCGTAACCCCTAACCTAAACCAAAATTTCTATTCCTAACCCTAATTTTTAATTCTAGTCTTAGTCAGCAACCATAACCTAAAACATAACCCCAAACCTCAATCTCTATCCCTAACCCTAATTCCTAACTCTAATCTTAGTCTGCAACCATAACCTAAAGCATAACCCCAAACCTCAATCTCTAACCCTAACCCTAATTCCTAACTCTAATCTTAGTCTGCAACCATAATCATAACCCCAAACCCAAACCCTAATCTCTTTTCTTTAACCAAATTACTTATGTTAATCTTAGTCTGCAACAATAACACTAGCCTTAACACCTAACCCAAACCTTGATCTCTCTCCCTAAACTAAATTCCTGACTTAAATCCTTGTCAACAACCTTAGCCGGGTGCTGAATCAAAAATGGGCCGGCTCCTACTTTACATTCTTGCTTTTCAAATAAAGATAGCAAGAGAAGAAAGAAAAATTGATAATAGGAGAAAATTAGAAAGTTGCTTAAAATTGCATTCTTTATCTGAATTATGAAAGAAAAATATTTGGGTTTCATATCCCTTTAATGCTAAACTTTATCTAAATACCTACCCACAAATCCTAACCCCAATCCTTCACTGTAACCTTAAAGGGCAACACAACTCACAATTGTTATTTCATGATTCAGATAGAGGACACAATTTTTTTAAAAAAACTTTGCAATTTACTTCTATTATCTAATTTGCTTCATTCTCTTGGTAATGCACTGCAGGTAGCTGATTGGTGGTTGCGTATTTATATATACCTCCTGTGATTGGTTCAGCCAATTTGTTCAGCTAGCTCCCAGTAATGCACTGATGCTTCTGCAACAAAGGATAAAAAAAAAACAATAAAACTCATTTGATATTGGAAGTAAATTGGAAAGTTTTTTTAAATTGTATGATCTGAATCATGAAAGAAAAATTGTAGGTGTCTTGTCCCTTTAACATTAAACCAAACCATTAACCCAACCTCAATTATTATACATAACTCCTAACCCTTATTTGTAACCCAATCCCTGTCCTTAACCCTAACTGTAACCCACCTATGATAATCTCTCTCTTACCTTAATATTGTGAGGTCCCCACAGTGACACCATGGCCTGTGACCCATTACAGTGACAAATAGCAAGGATTCCATGTAAAAGAGATTTCAAATGTAGGCTCCTTGTTCACCTATTGTTCAATGTAAAATTGCAAAACAGATGTAAATTGTAAAAAAATAAAAAAAAATAGATAAGTACGTAAATAATTATTCATCAATAAAGAAATGAAGCAAAGTAAAAAGATTTAGAATTTTATTGTAATCAACCAAATATGGGACTTGCAGTCATTTCAGCAGAACAAAAATACACTCCTGGTTTTAAATGAATTTTTAAATGAAGTATTACATTCCACAGCCTTTATTAATATTTAATGCAAGGGACATTCTCAGCCGTAAGATCGTGAGTTTAATATTCAGCCAAGCAGGACCGGAAAGGAACGATGTTGACTTTATCTTCAAGCAATTTTACAAATTAGGGCAGTGAAAATAAATCAAATAATAGAGCCACTTACTGAATACAAGAGGTTTTGTACAGAATCAGCATCAAGCTCTAATTAAAATGCGCGCTCGTGTTGTACGCAGTCATTACTCAAAGTGTTATACTCACAAAGCGACAGATTCCTAAAAGATAGAGCAAGCGCAGCTGCCCCTAGCTGAGGGTGCTGTATGCACTTGCTAATCACTGTGCCCTAGGAAACCTGTCTTACTCATATTCCCTGCACAATTTGCTGTCAAGTTCGGAATCTGCAGCTGTAACCGGAAAATACGTCTCACATAAGCCCAAGTGACTTTTAAGTGCACACATATATAATTTACCTTAAAATGTTTAATTATGTGTAATAAAAAATACTTTGTGATGTGGTTTCATTGTTTGTATTTACCCCTTTTCCTATATTTTAGAGGGACATTATAATATAAATAATTGCCTGCCCTAATTTGTTATTGTATAGCAGTCACACTTTGTATTATTCATCTGCTGTGTTCTGCCCAGGAGATACAATGTTTGCTGGTGGGACTTTACCTGTGTGTTTAAACCATTTGTGGCAGTTCACTATATAGCTAGGGATAGTAATGCAAACATTAGTTATTTCAGTATTGGTATGTAATTCTAACCCACTACACAGTAATGGCTTTATCAGCCCTACATATAATGATAAAATGACAGTTTACATTTTTTCCTGGTGCCTATTTATTAACATGCAGGTAGACAACATTCCCAGGCAGGACTGAAGCAGAATTCACTACCAGGATTTAAGATTGCACAAGTAGTCACC
Source organism: Bombina bombina (assembly GCF_027579735.1). NCBI lineage: Eukaryota > Metazoa > Chordata > Amphibia > Anura > Bombinatoridae > Bombina > Bombina bombina. The sequence goes on from NC_069507.1 coordinate 252,997,154, forward strand.
AATGTAACCCATCCCCTGCTCTCTGGGATCCAAATGAGCAAGATCAATGTTTCACAATCACCTCAGACTAATGAGTCCAAAATCTTTTAAGTCTAAAAACCACTACTGCTTGAGTCTGCAGGATAGTATTGTGAGTAAACACTTGTGTCTGCAGACTAGCATTATGAGTAAACTCTTATGTCTGCAGACTAGCATTGTGAGCAAAATCGTTTGTCTGCAGGCTAGCATTGTGAGTATACACTTGTGTCTGCAGACTAGCATTATGAGTAAACACTTGTGTCGGCAGACTAGCATTGTGAGTAAACTCTTGTGTCTGCAGACTAGCATTATGAGTAAATACTTGAGTCTGCAGACTAGCATTGTGAGTAAACTCTTGTGCCTGCAGACTAGCATTGTGAGTAAACTCTTATGTCTGCAGACTAGCATTGTGAGCAAAATCGTTGGTCTGCAGGCTAGCATTGTGAGTATACACTTGTGTCTGCAGACTAGCATTATGAGTAAACACTTGTGTCTGCAGACTAGCATTGTGAGTAAACTCTTGTGCCTGCAGGCTAGCATTGTGAGTAAACTCTTGTGTCTGCAGACTAGCATTATGAGTAAACACTTGTGTCTGCAGACTAGCATTATGAGTAAACACTTATGTCTGCAGACTAGCATTGTGAGCAAAATCTTTTGTCTGCAGGCTAGCATTGGGAGTAAACACTTGTGTCTGCAGACTAGCATTATGAGTAAACTCTTGTTTCTGCAGGCTAGCATTGTGAGTAAACTCTTGTGCCTGCAGACTAGCATTATGAGTAAACACTTGTGTCTTCAGACTAGCATTATGAGTAAACACTTGTGTCTGCAGGCTAGCATTGTGAGAAAACTCTTGTGTCTGCAGGCTAGCATTGCGAGTAAACTCTTGTGTCTGCAGGCTAGCATTGTGAGCAAAATCTTTTGTCTGCAGGCTAGAATTGGGAGTAAACACTTGTGTCTGCAGACTAGCATTATGAGTAAACTCTTGTGTCTGCAGGCTAGCATTGTGAGTAAACACTTGTGTCTTCAGACTAGCATTATGAGAAAACTCTTGTGTCTGCAGGCTAGCATTGCGAGTAAACTCTTGTGTCTGCAGGCTAGCATTGTGAGTAAACACTTGTGTCTGCAGGATGGCATTGTGAGTAAACACTTATGTCTGCAGATTAGAACTGTGAGTAAGCACTTGTGTCTGCAGACTAGCATTCCAAGTAAACTCTTGTGTCTGCAGGCTAGCATTGCAAGTAAACTCTTTTGTCTGCAGACTAGCATTGTGGGTAAACTCTTGTGTCTACTATAGTAACAAAATAGTAGGTAAAGTAGTACTAAGGGTAAATACCTATAGGTGCCAACATTTTTGTTATCAACAAGCACCTGTTAGGGGGGCAATATAGCACTTAAGAGACTCATAGAAAAATGAGTTACAAAGTCTGTAACAAAAAAGAGTGCTTTACCCCTACAATTATACAGGAACAATTTTTAACCATTCATACTATATCTTTATTGGTTTAACTATTCAATCATACACGTTTAAAAACACTTAAACTCTCTAGATATTAATATATAGCAAAGGTGTGTGAATAATACCTCTGAGAATCATATATCTAGATGTGAAACATTGTACTTGGTTTGTATAATATCAAGCAGTCAGATACAAACAATATCTTTTGTAGCCGGCTATTAATAAATTTAGAAATAATGCTGTAACAAGAGGGCCTGTTAATATGTGGGGTGCCAGATTATGAGATTAAAGCTATCTAGCTAATACTATATCTGTAATTATAAAGTCATTGCTTGCACAGTTAACTTTAGCACATCTGCTCAGTGTAATAGATTCTGTCTGCTTAAACTCTCTCAATATCAATATATAGCATAGGTATGTGAATAATACCTCGAATATCATGTATCTAGATGTGAAACATTGTACTCGGTTTGTATAATATCAAGCAGTTAGAAACACACAATATTTTTTGTATCCGGCTATTAATAAATTCAGAAATAATGCTGTAACAAGAGGACCTGTTAATATGTGGGGTGTCAGATTGTGAGATTAAACCTATCTAGCTAATACTATGTCTGTAATTATAAAGTCCTTGCTTGCAGCACAGCTATTCAGTGTAATAGATTGTGTGTGCTTAAGCCCCTTATATAGCAGGGGCTAGATTAACTTTTAACTGACTTGTTTCACTATCATAGCATAACGTCTGACCACTCTGCCTGTTTAACCCTTGAACCATTGGAATGCTATACTGTTACCTAACTCTACCTGCCTGACCATTTTATTGGTTTATTCCTGAACTGTAATTATTGGATTCCCTTGTTGCCGATTCCTGTCTGTTTCCGGTCCTTCTATTGGTTTACCCTTGAACTGCCATACCGCTGGATTCCCTAATGGTTGCCACCAAAGACTACCCTGCCTATTGTGAGTACCACTTACCTCATTTTGTGAACTTTCTCTGCTCTGGGATATTCCCTATCATTTCAGCTTGATGCCGAGATAAGAAGACTACTGGCCAGGTTTGGTCTGATAGTGGAATATCTCACAAGCATTACAAATTTAATTTTCATTAAGAAATGTAATCTTATATGCCAGCCCATTTTTTACACCTGTGTAGGGGTGGTGTTTAAAACTAGACTGCAATCAGGAATGGTTACACAGGTGCAGAGGGAAAACTGGCCCAGCACTTAAAATATCCATTGATTGCAAAAAAATGATATGATACCCTGATTACATGTTATATTTGCAATTATTCTTGCTCATATTAATAATTTATTTACACTATATACATATAGTGGTATAAATAAACACAGAGATATGAGAGACAACACTGTTTAGAAGAAAATAAATTTAGGAACATGTAAATATGTTTGCAGAAGATTTCTGACATAACACACACATTTAATATAACGTTTATTAATATAACAGTGTTGGTTGTGCAAAACTGGGGCATGGGTAATTAAGGGATTATCTATTTTTTTAAACAATAAACATTCTGGAGTAGTGATGTCGCGAACCTAAAATTTTGCGTTCGCAAATGGCGAACGCAAACTTCCGCAAATGTTCGCGAATCGGGCGAACCGCCATTGACTTCAATGGGCAGGCAAATTTTAAAACCCACAGGGACTCTTTCTGGCCACAATAGTGATGGAAAAGTTGTTTCAAGGGGACTAACACCTGGACTGTGACATGCCAGAGGGCGATCCATGGCAAAACTCCCATGGAAAATTACATAGTTGATGCAGAGTCTGGTTTTAAGCCATAAAGGGCATAAATCACCTAACATTCCTAAATTGTTTGGAATAACGTGCTTTAAAACACACATGGAAAATTTTGATGGAAAATGAAATTAGATTACACTAGCAAACTGATGTAAAAGTTTTTTTTTTTAAATTTACACTAATGTTACACCAGATATGAGTGGTGGCACAGAGCAATTAATCACAGTATATGCTGTGGGCCTGACACACAGGCCTGTTGGAAAATGAAATTAGATTACACTAGCAAACTGATGTAAAAGTTTTTTTTTTTTTTTTTATTTACACTAATGTTACACCAGATATGAGTGGTGGCACAGAGCAATTAATCACAGTATATGCTGTGGGCCTGACACACAGGCCTGTTGGAAAATGAAATTAGATTACACTAGCAAACTGATGTAAAAGTGTTTTTTTTTTAATTTACACTAATGTTACACCAGATATCAGTGGTGGCACAGAGCAATTAATCACAGTATATGCTGTGGGCCTGACACACAGGCCTGTTGGAAAATGAAATTAGATTACAATAGCAAACTGATGTAAAAGTTTTTTTTTTTTAATTTACACTAATGTTACACCAGATATGAGTGGTGGCACAGAGCAATTAATCACAGTATATGCTGTGAGCCTCACACACAGGCTGACAGGCAGGCAAATGCAATTAGATTACAAAAAAAAAAAAAAGACTGAAGTTCTAGCCCTAAAAAGGGCTTTTTGGGGTGCTGTCCTTTCAGCAGAGATCAGATGAGTCCTTCAGGACTGTAGTGGACACTGAATACACTAGCCTAGCTATCAATTTCCCTATAAAATCACCAGCAGCAGCACTAACCCTCCTCTCACTAAGAATGCAGGATCGTAATGAATCTAAAATGGCTGCTGCCCAGGAGCTGGGAGGGTCTGGGAGGGAGTGTCTGCTGCTGATTGGCTCAAATGTGTCTGCAGACTGTGATATACAGGGTCAAAGTTTCCTCAATGATGACGAATAGGGGGCGGATCGAACATCGCATATGTTCGCCCGCCGCGGCGAACACGAACAAGCTAAGATTGCCGGGAACTGTTCTCCAGCGAACAGTTCGCGACATCACTATTCTGGAGTAGACAGTCCTGTTTCCTAGTTTTTTTTATATTTTGAACAAAAAATATTTAAACTATATTTATCATAGATATTTTTATATTTACCATGCTTTGTTGCAAAACATTTTTTAAATACATCTAAACAATTTTTTTCAATAACAAATTCTCTTATACTGTTAAGAAAACTGATACATTTTAAATGTTTAATGGTTGATACCTGCTATCCGTAAAAATGTAATTTCTTGCTAACCACTAGGTGCAACTTGTAGTAATCTAAGTCATCTCATTGCACAAATTTTATGACATCATTCTTCATAGATCCTTCCAGGAAGAGTTACGTATTGTGCATCTATAACAGAAAATAATGAACTCTCCACAGGTACAGTTTAAATAAATAAAAAAAAAAACATCAATGAAAATAATAATTTTGCCGTAATTTCTATTTACAAAATAACAATGTTAAGAGTGTCAAAGATAGTAACAATAAAAAAAAAAGATATTTAACATACCTTTAATCTGTTTTCTATCAGAAATATCACAAATGACCCCTATATATTTATTTAGTTAAAAAAACACGTAATAAAAAATATATTATAAGATCCTCCTCTTATATTTCCCTTTTATATAATGGAATATTCTGATCACTCAAACTTCTAGATCTAATTGCCATTGGTGAGAGGGAGCTGTATGCAGCATTCAGCAATAACAGAGAAGATTGTCTACAAAAGCATTATAACATGTACGCGCAAAAATGTGCATATGGCGCCATCTTGAATGTTAGTTTAAAATAACTCAAAATATCTCACAGACTTCTAATCACAAAAACTTTCACCAAAATTAATGTCAGACCCTCATCACACGATCTATTCACATATCAAGTTTCAAACAAACCCATGCATCCATTCCTTAGATAAACTATTCTGTATCTCCAATATTAAGTCTATAGGATTTTCAACTCATACCCCTGTTTTATTCAATCTCAAAAATCTCACAAACCAGTTTTCTACTGATTCACAGTCCAGATATAACTGCCAAATTTCAGCAAAATATGTCATTCCATTTCAAAAGTATGAGTATTTCAAAACTAGAATTTCTAACATAAAGTCACTCTCAAGTTGCATTTACCAGGAACTCAGAATCAGCATCTACGTGAGGGAAGAAGCCATCATTGGAGCTGAGCGGTCGCATTTTATTGCAGCTCCGGCCATACTGTATATATAAAACAAATTTAGCGGCCGTTCAAGCTCCCTCATCTTAATCACAGCTAGCAGTTGTGGGACCAGAGACTTTAATAAACTAAAACCAGGCAACACTGCAACTGGTAGATGCATCTTGACCTCATTGAAGCTTGCCTGGCTGATCGGAGTGTTGAGCGGCGGCCATCTTATAACCCACGCGGTGTACAACCAAAGAGGCAAGAAATTGACTAGTAATAGCTATTTTACATTTTACAATGTCATTCACCACGAGAGTCAACATGTGCCTAGCGGCATTTACCTTTAGAGAGCTTAATAAACTCCTGGACAACTACCAAGTTGAATTTACACGCACGCTTCAGATGGCGGCTCATTCGGCCGAGGCAGACCCTACAAGCCCTGACACCTCACACCATGTCCCCATAACCGCTTGTGATGTGGCTGGCACCCTGGGGCCCCGGTGTCCATTGCTCGCCCCACATAGCACATGGAGAGGCACAGGAGACAGCCCGACCCAATATAAGGAAGCAAACATAATCTCTTTACTGCACATATATGGATCTATGGAAACAGCACTCTGCATAGCCCCTGCAACCATCCAAACATCTCCTAAGCTCAAGGATTGGAGATACCTTTTGCCGCTAATGGAGATAACAGCTAAAGAGATTCTAGGGGAAGACTACCTACCTATTGCCGCAACCCAGGAGAACAACCCAGGGCCTCTGCTAAGTCCGGAATTAATGATCCCTAGAGGTATCGGTTAGATGAACTGTCCTGCTGACCACTTGACCACTATGCCTGCTGAGGTTTTGGTGATGACTAGTTTCAGTGCTTCTGGTCTATTGAAAGTTTGCGAGATGCTTACTGCATAGAATGATAGCCCTCTGTTTTACACTAGACAGAGGGCTAATTTATTATTATGATCGGATGTTACCTTCCTTATGTACTCATAACTTTTACTAATACTGAGACCTTCTTTTGTACCCTCACACTGTCCGAATTATTTACTGAAGACTTGGTGGTCTGTAGCTTTAAGCTCACAACTGTGCTGAGGACCTACTGATTATGACGATGTTTATCCTATTTAAATTATTAGCCCTTTATTTGGTTTGCATTGCATTGCTCTATCTACTTGCTAAGTAATTATCTATATCTCTACAGCTACCTTTTAATGACTACAACTAATGTTAGAAACAAAGAGTTGATGGTTGCCACTGATCACATTTTTTATACTAAGTTTTATGCTTTCAGTGTCCTTGCAGGTTTATAGATTTGGGTTGGGAAGCCTTATTGTAGTATATTGCACTTATAGGTATGTGCTTACTTTGAAGGTTGACACATCACTGCACCTATCTTGCTAGCTTAGTACACATATCTCCTGTTGAGCAAATATTTCCCACCAATATATCAACCAAGGTTCCCATATGAGATACATATGAGTTTTTAACCCCTAGACTTGTACGGTCACATATATGTTGAGCCCCGTACTACAGATCTACGTCAGACTGCTTCCCATCTCTCATAGTTATATAGCAACCAACTTTTGTTTGCATTGATATTTCAATAGAGATTGAATAGAGTTACTGACTTCTAGCTTTTCATGCACATACTTTTATTGATTACCTATTTGTAAGAATAGCTGTTGCTATAGTCTAAAATACTTGTACAGAATAAGGTTATACTATAGTTATTGGTCGCGTTGATGTCTTTCGTGAATGGGGGTGCGCTGCCTGCGGCCGAGGCAGGGTATCTCTATTTGTGGTTTTCATTAGCGTTACCAATGTCCTGGGACACTCTTCCCTCTGTTAGATATGCACAGCTCCTAGCTCACAGCAGAACTACAGTATGTTCTGCGCCACTCTATTCATAGTATTTACTACCCAGAGCAATGGGATAAGCTAGTAGATAGTTACCCTGGGTCCCTGTATTTTATTATATTGAGTAGAATGTGGGGGCGATGCATATGTTGCATAAGATAAACATATATCGACCCCTAATCAACAAAAGCTCTGCTTAGTAGAAATTCCTGTAACCTAATATAAGTTTCTTAAAGCATTTATACCGTCTCTTAGTGCAGGCTGGTCCTGCACTGTTATTACCATGCATTGCCCTTTCTCTTTTTATGTCTCACAGTGAGTTATGAATACTACACCAAGTCTCTGAACCTAGATATTAAGGGTCTATCTTGCAGGGTATAATGTAATCATATTATGCAATCAATGCTACTTCCTATACACTAGCTAATAATTTGGTTGAACAGGATTCTCTCTGTTAGGTCATGTCATACAGTAGTATTTAAACATATATATCCACTGTTCCTCATTCACGATATAGTATACTCTCTTCTCTTTAAGTAGGGGCAGCGCATTTTAGCTTATCATGCCTAAGTAACCACCTCCTCTTCCCACCCCTCCCCCCACATACATAATACACCTCCTTGGTAAGGAGATTTAAATATGCGGTTTGTCTCGTCTATACCGCGCCTTAATTGTTTACTTTATAAGTTATATCTCTAAGTTTTCAGATACCAATACAGACAACTATATTGCAATCCTAATCATTCTTTCCATAGTGACTTTTACATTATAGTAGTATGATGTTACTATCTACCTTATATAACCCAGTAATCTACGTAATTTATGTGTAGTCCTGTGGGTTCATTATCATTCCCAGTTAACACCCTTCCTGCCATTTGTTACAACCCTTTTGGGATGTTCAATTGTTACCAATCCCAAGTTTGCAGAAACACATGGAAGATGATGTTTTATAGTTAAGACGAGTTGAATCTTCAGGAATAAAAATTCTCATTCATTAAGAAAGAGAAAAATCCCAACAATGTGGGCATATTGGAAAAAGGTTAATGGGTCATAAGTATGAGTTAATACAGTTTGAGATTATTGTATGTACACGGCCTTACTAAATTCTTGAATATCCCAATTTGTACCTTATCAAATATGCTAATGTTTTACTCCAACCCTGCGTGGTAGAAAAATATTGCTTGTGTATGTCTGCATTGTTGGATATAAATAAAAGTTTAAATAAAAAAAAAAAAAAAAAAGAATCGGCATCTACACAAACAACAAAACTTACACATGTGCTTATGGTGCCATCTTGAATTTTATTTTAACCCCTTAGTAACAGACCATTTTTCAATTTTCTTAACCTTAAGGACCAGGGCTATTTTTACATTTCTGCTATGTTTGTGTTTAGCTGTAATTTTCCTTTTACTCATTTACTGTACCCACACATATTATATACAATTTTTCTTGCTATTAAATGGACTTTCTAAAGATACCATTATTTTCATCATATCTTATAATTTACTATAAATTTTCTTTTAAAATATGATGAAAAAAATGGAAAAAACACACTTTTTCTAACTTTGACCCCCAAAATCTGTTACGCATCTACAACCACCAAAACCCACCCATGCTAAATAGTTTCTAAATTTTGTCCTGAGTTTAGAAATACCCAATGTTTACATGTCCTTTCCTTTTTTTTGCAAGTTATAGGGCAATAAGTTTTGGTATATTTCATGCCACTATTTCAACGCCAAATGCGATCAAATAAAAAAAAAATTGTAATTTTTTTTACAAACTTTAGGTTTCTCACTGAAATTATTTACAAACAACTTGTGCAATTATGGCACAAATGGTTGCAAATGCTTCTTTGGGATCCCCTTTGTTCAGAAATAGCAGACAAATATGCTTTGGCATTGCTTTTTGGTAATTGGAAGGCCACTAAATTCAGCTGTGCACCACACTTGTATTATGCCCAGCAGTGAAGGGGTTAATTAGGTAGCTTGTAGGGTACATTTTAGCTTTAGTGTAGAGATCAGCCTCTCACCTGACACATTCTACCCCTGATCCCTCCCTGACCCCTCTCAAACAGCTCTTTTCCCTCCCCCACCTCACAATTGTCACCGCCATCTTATTTACTGGCAGAAAGTCTGCCAGTACTAAAATAAAAGCCTTTTATTTTTATATATAATGCAGTGTTAGATCCCCTCTTAGCTCCCAGCCTCCCTGATCCCCCCCCCAAACAGCTCTCTAATCCTCCCCCCTCTAGCTATTTGCCACCATCTTAGGTACTGTCAGGTGTCTGTCTTAAGCCCACTGCTCCTTAACTGGTTTGCTGCCTCTGAGGCTGCGGACATTAATCCGCCCGATCCTATACGATCGGGTTGATTGACACCCCCGCTAGCGGCCGATTCGCCTCAAATCTGCAGGGCGCGGCATTGCACCAGCAGTTCACCAGAACTGCTTGTGCAATGTTAAATGCCAAGAGCGAATGCTGTTGGAATTTAGTGATGTCTGCCAGACATGATACGCTACAGTGCATCATGTCCGCCAGACATTGGTAAATTGGCCTTTTATCTCTTTTCTGTATTTGTATTTTTCATGTTTCAGATTAATGTTAATGATTATTATTTTAGTGGTTATTGTGTTACATTGTTAGATGCCTGTGTATAAACAGACAAATAGACACAGCAGCCTGTTAAGTTTCTTTTCAATAATGAAACTAAAAAAACGTTAACCTATTTATTTGTAGAAACCAAAAATCTAATGAAAAGCACTAAACTGTTTATCAGTCTCTGAGCTGTTTTATCTTTAAATGCTTTGATCCAGCTGGTCATTGCGACACCATCAGTAACTGTGTTTCACGAGCCTAACTGTGTCATCTGCTCGGCCTCAGCTCAGAGTTATAACAGTTTTGATGGGGACTTGCAGCTGCAGGGCTTTGTCACTCTACCGCAGCATGGGACATTGTACATCTGGGTGTTGTTTTAGCAACTAATGGTGTGATGGATGCAGCCCACCTGCCTCTCATTATCAGTGCAATTAAGCAATGTTGTTCAATCCACAGCACATCACTTGAACTGCTAATGGGTACTGGGATAGATAACAGCCTGCAAGTGGTACAAAGCAATAAGCGTGCAGGATAAGATGTGAACTAAAATCCCATTAAACCCCAGTACTGTGTCTCTCTTATAATAACACAAAATCCTGTTCATTTTCTGTGACAAGTTGAGTCTGAGGGTTAAAGCTCTGCATTAAACATACTATACTGCAGCTCAGAGGGAACTTCCTGACACATCCACCGCTGTGTGGTAGACATGTGCCCATCTTTCAATCACATAGATCTCAAAATGCCAATTAGAATTTGTGTTTTGTATGAAGGGATGGTAAAAGAATCTACTTGAAATTTTTTTTAATCTATCTATCCATCTATCTACCTGTCCATCATCTGTATGTGGAAAAATATCACTATGGTTTACTAGTTAGGGTTTAAAAGCTACTAGTCCAGAGAGGAAAAGTTACTAGTCTTTTCATTGTTAAAGAAAAAAGTTCTCCTCCGGGATTAGTGTAAATTTCAATCCCTGTACAGATAGATAGATATGTTTTTTATATGATTGTTGATGCTCAATAGCGGCAGTATACCATCAATTTAAACTTTTTTTTATATGAGACAGTTAATAATGCGAAGATTTGCCCACAAGGCCACATTACATCATGATCACCCTTACGCTAAAGCTAGCACCTTAAAATAAAATGATCATATTTACTTTGCTTAAAAGTGCATATACAAAATGAGATACTATTAAACTGTATGTATTACTCAAATCTGCATAGTTTGTCAGAAATACTAATGTTTAATTACCTAATGAAAACTTGAAAACAAACTACTGATGTTGCGCTATGTGCCAGACAAAAAACTACTGGCAGATATTTTAGTACCTCAGAATTGTAAAGAGCAAGTTCAATCCATTGGAAAATATAAGGATTTGATAGCACTTAAATTAAAAAAGCTATATTGTTCATTATTATAAATTAGTCACAAATTATGTTATTATGATTTTATTGAAACAAACTGTTCGAGTAAATGTATTGCGAAATCATCATCACTGATGAATCAACTAGTCATCATGTTTAACTTTTTCATCTTCTCTGAAGCACCTTGAAAAGATTGCATTGAAAAATTATTGAAACTTTATTTTTTTTATAATATTATTATTATTGCTGCTATATCTTTACCTAACTATTGATTTTACAAATGTGGATTAAAACTGCTTAGGAAATTAAGCCATGGATTTGCAGCTGCTTTTGGTAGATTTTCTCTTGGCAGTTTGGTGATGCCCAACATGCGGAACTCATGAAGACTCTGCTGACCCTGTGAACTATCTTATCTTCTGGTTGTGTATCAGTATGATGACAAGGCTGTCTTGTTTTTATTTGCATTTTATCTTTAGCGCTGCAGAATATGTTGGTGCTCTACAGATAATTGAGAAGAAAAATAATAAACTATTTTCAAGTTTTCTTTTTCACCTATATTAGAGTGGACTTTTATTGGAGGGAGGTTTTTTGGAAGGTTGATTTAATTTGTTGGGAAATTCTTTGAAGGCAAATTTGTGATGCTGGTATTCACAATTGAATGTTCTCTATATCCTCCATCTCTGCTCTTCTCACATACCCTCAGAAACATTTCTAACCTGTGTTCTCTTCTCACATACCCTAACACGCATCTCTAACCTGTGTTCTCTTCTCACACAGCATCACACGCATCTCTAACCTGTGTTCTCTTCTCACATAGCATCACACACATCTCTAACCTGTGTTATCTTCTCACATAGCATCACAATCATCTCTAACCTGTGTTATCTTCTCACATAGCCTCACACGCATCTCTAACCTGTATTATCTTCTCACATAGCATCACACGCATCTCTAACCTGTGTTCTCTTCTCACATAGGATCACACGCATCTCTAACCTGTGTTCTCTTCTCACATAGCCTCACACGCGTCTCTAACCTGTGTTCTCTTCTCACATAGCATCACACGCATCTCTAACCTGTGTTTTCTTCTCACATAGCATCACACACAACTCTAACCTGTGTTCTCTTCTCACATAGCATCACACGCAACTCTAACCTGTGTTCTCTTCTCACATAGCATCACACACATCTCTAACCTGTGTTATCTTCTCACATAGCATCACACGCATCTCTAACCTGTGTTCTCTTCTCACATAGCATCACACGCATCTCTAACCTGTGTTATCTTCTCACATAGCATCACACACATCTCTAACCTGTGTTCTCTTCTCACATAGGATCACATGCATCTCTAACCTGTGTTCTCTTCTCACATAGCATCACACGCATCTCTAACCTGTGTTCTCTTCTCACATAGCATCACACGCAACTCTAACCTGTGTTCTCTTCTCACATAGCATCACACACATCTCTAACCTGTGTTATCTTCTCACATAGCATCAGACGCATCTCTAACCTGTGTTCTCTTCTCACATAGCATCACACGCATCTCTAACCTGTGTTCTCTTCTCACATAGCCTCACACGCATCTCTAACCTGTTTTCTCTTCTCACATAGCATCACACACATCTCTAACCTGTGTTATCTTCTCACATAGCATCACACATATCTCTAACCTGTGTTCTCTTCTCACATAGCATCACACGCATCTCTAACCTGTGTTCTCTTCTCACATAGCATCACACACATCTCTAACCTGTGTTCTCTTCTCACATAGCATTACACGCAACTCTAACCTGTGTTCTCTTCTCACATAGCATCACACGCATCTCTAACCTGTGTTCTCTTCTCACATAGCATCACACGCATCTCTAACCTGTGTTCTCTTCTCACATAGCATCACACACATCTCTAACCTGTTTTATCTTCTCACATAGCATCACACACATCTCTAACCTGTTTTCTCTTCTCACATAGCATCACACACATCTCTAACCTGTGTTCTCTTCTCACATAGCATCACACACATCTCTAACCTGTTTTATCTTCTCACATAGCATCACACACATCTCTAACCTGTGTTACCTTCTCACATTGCATCACACGCATCTCTAACCTGTGTTATCTTCTCACATAGCATCACACACATCTCTAACCTGTGTTATCTTCTCACATTGCATCACACACATCTCTAACCTGTTTTATCTTCTCACATAGCATCACACACATCTCTAACCTGTGTTATCTTCTCACATTGCATCACACACATCTCTAACCTGTGTTCTCTTCTCACATAGCATCACACGCATCTCTAACCTGTGTTCTCTTCTCACATAGCATCACACGCATCTCTAACCTGTGTTCTCTTCTCACATAGCATCACACGCATCTCTAACCTGTGTTCTCTTCTCACATAGCATCACACGCATCTCTAACCTGTGTTCTCTTCTCACATAGCCTCACATGCATCTCTAACCTGTTTTCTCTTCTCACATAGCATCACACGCATCTCTAACCTGTGTTATCTTCTCACATAGCATCACACGCAACTCTAACCTGTGTTCTCTTCTCACATAGCATCACAAGCATCTCTAACCTGTGTTCTCTTCTCACATAGCATCACACACATCTCTAACCTGTGTTATCTTCTCACATAGCATCACACGCAACTCTAACCTGTGTTCTCTTCTCACATAGCATCACACACATCTCTAACCTGTGTTCTCTTCTCACATAGCATCACACACATCTCTAACCTGTGTTATCTTCTCACATAGCATCACACGCATCTCTAACCTGTGTTATCTTCTCACATAGCATCACACGCAACTCTAACCTGTGTTCTCTTCTCACATAGCATCACACGCAACTCTAACCTGTGTTCTCTTCTCACATAGCATCACGCACATCTCTAACCTGTGTTCTCTTCTCACATAGCATCACACACATCTCTAACCTGTGTTCTCTTCTCACATAGCATCACACACATCTCTAACCTGTGTTATCTTCTCACATAGCATCACAGACATCTCTAACCTGTGTTCTCTTCTCACATAGGATCACACGCATCTCTAACCTGTGTTCTCTTCTCACATAGCATCACACGCATCTCTAACCTGTGTTCTCTTCTCACATAGCATCACACACATCTCTAACCTGTGTTATCTTCTCACATAGCATCACACGCAACTCTAACCTGTGTTCTCTTCTCACATAGCATCACAAGCATCTCTAACCTGTGTTATCTTCTCACATAGCATCACACGCATCTCTAACCTGTGTTATCTTCTTACATTGCATAACAAGCATCTCTAACCTGTGTTATCTTCTCACATAGCATCACACGCATCTCTAACCTGTGTTATCTTCTCACATAGCATCACACACATCTCTAACCTGTGTTTTCTTCTCACATAGCATCACACACATCTCTAACCTGTGTTTTCTTCTCACATAGCATCACACACATCTCTAACCTGTGTTATCTTCTCACATAGCATCACACGCATCTCTAACTTGTGTTCTCTTCTCACATAGCATCACAAGCATCTCTAACCTGTGTTATCTTCTTACATTGCATCACAAGCATCTCTAACCTGTGTTATCTTCTCACATAGCATCACACACATCTCTAACCTGTTTTATCTCCTCACATAGCATCACACACATCTCTAACCTGTGTTATCTTCTCACATAGCATCACACGCATCTCTAACCTGTGTTCTCTTCTCACATAGCATTACACGCATCTCTAACCTGTGTTTTCTTCTCACATAGCATCACACACATCTCTAACCTGTGTTCTCTTCTCACATAGGATCACACGCATCTCTAACCTGTGTTCTCTTCTCACATAGCATCACACGCATCTCTAACCTGTGTTCTCTTCTCACATAGCCTCACATGCATCTCTAACCCGTTTTCTCTTCTCACATAGCATCACACGCATCTCTAACCTGTGTTATCTTCTCACATAGCATCACACACATCTCTAACCTGTGTCCTCTTCTCACATAGGATCACACGCATCTCTAACCTGTGTTCTCTTCTCACATAGCATCACACGCATCTCTAACCTGTGCTCTCTTCTCACATAGCATCACACACATCTCTAACCTGTGTTATCTTCTCACATAGCATCACATGCAACTCTAACCTGTGTTCTCTTCTCACATAGCATCACAAGCATCTCTAACCTGTGTTATCTTCTCACATAGCATCACACGCATCTCTAACCTGTGTTCTCTTCTCACATAGCATCACAAGCATCTCTAACCTGTGTTATCTTCTTACATTGCATAACAAGCATCTCTAACCTGTGTTATCTTCTCACATAGCATCACACGCATCTCTAACCTGTGTTATCTTCTCACATAGCATCACACACATCTCTAACCTGTGTTTTCTTCTCACATAGCATCACACACATCTCTAACCTGTGTTATCTTCTCACATAGCATCACACGCATCTCTAACCTGTGTTCTCTTCTCACATAGCATCACAAGCATCTCTAACCTGTGTTATCTTCTTACATTGCATCAAAAGCATCTCTAACCTGTGTTATCTTCTCACATAGCATCACACACATCTCTAACCTGTGTTATCTTCTCACATAGCATCACATGCATCTTTAACCTGTGTTATCTTCTCACATAGCATCACACACATCTCTAACCTGTGTTATCTTCTCACATAGCATCACACACATCTCTCACCTGTGTTATCTTCTCACATAGCATTACACGCATCTCTAACCTGTGTTTTCTTCTCACATAGCATCACACACATCTCTAACCTGTGTTATCTTCTCACATAGCATCACACACATCTCTCACCTGTGTTATCTTCTCACATAGCATCACACACATCTCTAACCTGTTTTATCTCCTCACATAGCATCACACGCATCTCTAACCTGTGTTATCTTCTCACATACCATCAGACACATCTCTAACCTGTGTTATCTTCTCACAAACCCTCACACACATCTCTAAACTGTGTTATCTTCTTACATAGCATCACATACATCTCTAACCTGTGTTCTCTTCTCACATAGCATCATATTCATCTCTAACCTGTGTTCTCTTCTCACATAGCATCATATTCATCTCTAACCTGTGTTCTCTTATAACATAGCATCACACTCATCTCTAACCTGTGTTATCTTCTAACATAGCATCACATGCATCTCTAACCTGTTTTCTCTTCTCATATAGCATCACACGCATCTCTAACTTGTGTTATCTTCTCACATAGCATCACACACATCTCTAACCTGTGTTATCTTCTCACATAGCATCACACACATCTCTAACCTGTGTTATCTTCTCACATAGCATCACACGCATCTCTAACCTGTGTTATCTTCTCACATAGCATCACACGCATCTCTAACCTGTGCTATCTTCTCACATAGCATCACATGCATCTTTAACCTGTGTTATCTTCTCACATAGCATCACACACATCTCTAACCTGTGTTATCTTCTCACATAGCATCACACGCATCTCTAACCTGTGTTATCTTCTCACATAGCATCACACACATCTCTAACCTGTGTTATCTTCTCACATAGCATCACACGCATCTCTAACCTGTGTTATCTTCTCACATAGCATCACACGCATCTCTAACCTGTGTTGTCTTCTCACATAGTATCACACACATCTCTAACCTGTGTTATCTTCTCACATAGCATCACACGCATCTCTAACCTGTGTTATCTTCTCACATAGAATCACACGCATCTCTAACCTGTTTTCTATTCTCACATAGCATCACACGCATCTCTAACTTGTGTTATCTTCTCACATAGCATCACACGCATCTCTAACCTGTGTTCTCTTCTCACATAGCATCACACGCATCTCTAACCTGTGTTATCTTCTCACATAGCATCACACACATCTCTAACCTGTGTTCTCTTCTCACATAGCATCACACGCATCTCTAACCTGTGTTATCTTCTCACATAGCATCACACGCATCTCTAACCTGTGTTCTCTTCTCACATAGCATCACACGCATCTCTAACCTGTGTTATCTTCTCACATAGCATCACACACATCTCTAACCTGTGTTATCTTCTCACATAGCATCACACACATCTCTAACCTGTGTTATCTTCTCACATAGCATCACACGCATCTCTAACCTGTGTTATCTTCTCACATAGCATCACACGCATCTCTAACCTGTGTTGTCTTCTCACATAGCATCACACACATCTCTAACCTGTTTTCTCATCTCAAATAGCATCACACGCATCTCTAACCTGTGTTATCTTCTCACATTGCATCACACACATCTCTAACCTGTGTTATCTTCTCACATAGCATCACAAGCATCTCTAACCTGTGTTCTCTTCTCACATAGCATCACATGCATCTCTAACCTGTGTTGTCTCCTCACATAGCATCACACACATCTCTAACCTGTGTTATCTTCTCACATTGCATCACACGCATCTCTAACCTGTGTTATCTTCTCACATAGCATCACACACATCTCTAACCTGTGTTATCTTCTCACATAGCATCACACGTGTCTCTAACCTGTGTTCTCTTCTCACATAGCATCACACACATCTCTAACCTGTGTTATCTTCTCACATAGCATCACACGCGTCTCTAACCTGTGTTCTCTTCTCACATAGCATCACACACATCTCTAACCTGTGTTATCTTCTCACATAGCATCACACACATCACTAACCTGTGTTCTCTTCTCACATAGGATCACACACATCTCTAACCTGTGTTATCTTCTCACATAGCATCACATGCAACTCTAACCTGTGTTCTCTTCTCACATAGCATCACAAGCATCTCTAACCTGTGTTATCTTCTCACATAGCATCACACGCATCTCTAACCTGTGTTCTCTTCTCACATAGCATCACAAGCATCTCTAACCTGTGTTATCTTCTTACATTGCATAACAAGCATCTCTAACCTGTGTTATCTTCTCACATAGCATCACACGCATCTCTAACCTGTGTTCTCTTCTCACATAGCATCACACACATCTCTAACCTGTGTTATCTTCTCACATAGCATCACACACATCTCTAACCTGTGTTATCTTCTCACATAGCATCACACGCATCTCTAACCTGTGTTATCTTCTCACATAGCATCACACACATCTCTAACCTGTGTTGTCTTCTCACATAGCATCACACACATCTCTAACCTGTTTTCTCTTCTCACATAGCATCACACGCATCTCTAACCTGTGTTCTCTTCTCACATAGCCTCACATGCATCTCTAACCTGTTTTCTCTTCTCACATAGCATCACACGCATCTCTAACCTGTGTTATCTTCTCACATAGCATCACACGCAACTCTAACCTGTGTTCTCTTCTCACATAGCATCACAAGCATCTCTAACCTGTGTTCTCTTCTCACATAGCATCACACACATCTCTAACCTGTGTTATCTTCTCACATAGCATCACACGCAACTCTAACCTGTGTTCTCTTCTCACATAGCATCACACACATCTCTAACCTGTGTTCTCTTCTCACATAGCATCACACACATCTCTAACCTGTGTTATCTTCTCACATAGCATCACACGCATCTCTAACCTGTGTTATCTTCTCACATAGCATCACACGCAACTCTAACCTGTGTTCTCTTCTCACATAGCATCACACGCAACTCTAACCTGTGTTCTCTTCTCACATAGCATCACGCACATCTCTAACCTGTGTTCTCTTCTCACATAGCATCACACACATCTCTAACCTGTGTTCTCTTCTCACATAGCATCACACACATCTCTAACCTGTGTTATCTTCTCACATAGCATCACACACATCTCTAACCTGTGTTCTCTTCTCACATAGGATCACACGCATCTCTAACCTGTGTTCTCTTCTCACATAGCATCACACGCATCTCTAACCTGTGTTCTCTTCTCACATAGCATCACACACATCTCTAACCTGTGTTATCTTCTCACATAGCATCACACGCAACTCTAACCTGTGTTCTCTTCTCACATAGCATCACAAGCATCTCTAACCTGTGTTATCTTCTCACATAGCATCACACGCATCTCTAACCTGTGTTATCTTCTTACATTGCATAACAAGCATCTCTAACCTGTGTTATCTTCTCACATAGCATCACACGCATCTCTAACCTGTGTTATCTTCTCACATAGCATCACACACATCTCTAACCTGTGTTTTCTTCTCACATAGCATCACACACATCTCTAACCTGTGTTTTCTTCTCACATAGCATCACACACATCTCTAACCTGTGTTATCTTCTCACATAGCATCACACGCATCTCTAACCTGTGTTCTCTTCTCACATAGCATCACAAGCATCTCTAACCTGTGTTATCTTCTTACATTGCATCACAAGCATCTCTAACCTGTGTTATCTTCTCACATAGCATCACACACATCTCTAACCTGTTTTATCTCCTCACATAGCATCACACACATCTCTAACCTGTGTTATCTTCTCACATAGCATCACACGCATCTCTAACCTGTGTTCTCTTCTCACATAGCATTACACGCATCTCTAACCTGTGTTTTCTTCTCACATAGCATCACACACATCTCTAACCTGTGTTCTCTTCTCACATAGGATCACACGCATCTCTAACCTGTGTTCTCTTCTCACATAGCATCACACGCATCTCTAACCTGTGTTCTCTTCTCACATAGCCTCACATGCATCTCTAACCCGTTTTCTCTTCTCACATAGCATCACACGCATCTCTAACCTGTGTTATCTTCTCACATAGCATCACACACATCTCTAACCTGTGTCCTCTTCTCACATAGGATCACACGCATCTCTAACCTGTGTTCTCTTCTCACATAGCATCACACGCATCTCTAACCTGTGTTCTCTTCTCACATAGCATCACACACATCTCTAACCTGTGTTATCTTCTCACATAGCATCACATGCAACTCTAACCTGTGTTCTCTTCTCACATAGCATCACAAGCATCTCTAACCTGTGTTATCTTCTCACATAGCATCACACGCATCTCTAACCTGTGTTCTCTTCTCACATAGCATCACAAGCATCTCTAACCTGTGTTATCTTCTTACATTGCATAACAAGCATCTCTAAACTGTGTTATCTTCTCACATAGCATCACACGCATCTCTAACCTGTGTTATCTTCTCACATAGCATCACACACATCTCTAACCTGTGTTTTCTTCTCACATAGCATCACACACATCTCTAACCTGTGTTATCTTCTCACATAGCATCACACGCATCTCTAACCTGTGTTCTCTTCTCACATAGCATCACAAGCATCTCTAACCTGTGTTATCTTCTTACATTGCATCAAAAGCATCTCTAACCTGTGTTATCTTCTCACATAGCATCACACATCTCTAACCTGTGTTATCTTCTCACATAGCATCACATGCATCTTTAACCTGTGTTATCTTCTCACATAGCATCACACACATCTCTAACCTGTGTTATCTTCTCACATAGCATCACACACATCTCTCACCTGTGTTATCTTCTCACATAGCATTACACGCATCTCTAACCTGTGTTTTCTTCTCACATAGCATCACACACATCTCTAACCTGTGTTATCTTCTCACATAGCATCACACACATCTCTCACCTGTGTTATCTTCTCACATAGCATCACACACATCTCTAACCTGTTTTATCTCCTCACATAGCATCACACGCATCTCTAACCTGTGTTATCTTCTCACATACCATCAGACACATCTCTAACCTGTGTTATCTTCTCACAAACCCTCACACACATCTCTAAACTGTGTTATCTTCTTACATAGCATCACATACATCTCTAACCTGTGTTCTCTTCTCACATAGCATCATATTCATCTCTAACCTGTGTTCTCTTCTCACATAGCATCATATTCATCTCTAACCTGTGTTCTCTTATAACATAGCATCACACTCATCTCTAACCTGTGTTATCTTCTAACATAGCATCACATGCATCTCTAACCTGTTTTCTCTTCTCATATAGCATCACACGCATCTCTAACTTGTGTTATCTTCTCACATAGCATCACACACATCTCTAACCTGTGTTATCTTCTCACATAGCATCACACACATCTCTAACCTGTGTTATCTTCTCACATAGCATCACACGCATCTCTAACCTGTGTTATCTTCTCACATAGCATCACACGCATCTCTAACCTGTGCTATCTTCTCACATAGCATCACATGCATCTTTAACCTGTGTTATCTTCTCACATAGCATCACACACATCTCTAACCTGTGTTATCTTCTCACATAGCATCACACGCATCTCTAACCTGTGTTATCTTCTCACATAGCATCACACACATCTCTAACCTGTGTTATCTTCTCACATAGCATCACACGCATCTCTAACCTGTGTTATCTTCTCATATAGCATCACACGCATCTCTAACCTGTGTTGTCTTCTCACATAGTATCACACACATCTCTAACCTGTGTTATCTTCTCACATAGCATCACACGCATCTCTAACCTGTGTTATCTTCTCACATAGAATCACACGCATCTCTAACCTGTTTTCTATTCTCACATAGCATCACACGCATCTCTAACTTGTGTTATCTTCTCACATAGCATCACACGCATCTCTAACCTGTGTTCTCTTCTCACATAGCATCACACGCATCTCTAACCTGTGTTATCTTCTCACATAGCATCACACACATCTCTAACCTGTGTTCTCTTCTCACATAGCATCACACGCATCTCTAACCTGTGTTATCTTCTCACATAGCATCACACGCATCTCTAACCTGTGTTCTCTTCTCACATAGCATCACACGCATCTCTAACCTGTGTTATCTTCTCACATAGCATCACACACATCTCTAACCTGTGTTATCTTCTCACATAGCATCACACACATCTCTAACCTGTGTTATCTTCTCACATAGCATCACACGCATCTCTAACCTGTGTTATCTTCTCACATAGCATCACACGCATCTCTAACCTGTGTTGTCTTCTCACATAGCATCACACACATCTCTAACCTGTTTTCTCATCTCAAATAGCATCACACGCATCTCTAACCTGTGTTATCTTCTCACATTGCATCACACACATCTCTAACCTGTGTTCTCTTCTCACATAGCATCACATGCATCTCTAACCTGTGTTGTCTTCTCACATAGCATCACACACATCTCTAACCTGTGTTATCTTCTCACATAGCATCACATGCATCTCTAACCTGTGTTCTCTTCTCACATACCCTCACATGCATTGTTACGGTTGCCTCCAGGCTGGCTGGAAGTTGGACCGTAGAAAAGGATGCTCCTAGCGCTCACCAAAGGAGCAGCAGCACCGTGGACACTATAACTGCTGCGTAGCCACCATAAGTAATGCAGACTCTATGAACCACCGCTGCTGGGCTGGTATCTCGCCGTCTGCTCTGCGCCCTGGACCTATGACCAGGCTCCAGTAGGTGAACCTCTTCCTTCTGTACCAATCCCTGTAGCTAAGGGAGTATGAAGAGCATAGCAATCCCTGTAGTGATTATAAGCTGTCCCCTACAAACATGAGTCAAAGCTGCAAGTTAGAGGGTCAAAAATAGGTCTCTTGAAGCTGAACAAAATTTAACTCTTAATGGCACACAATGAAACTGAACCAAGTGGGAGAAAGCCAGGGACAAGTCATTTCACAGGTCTGGGGACATAGTCTTAAAGGGGCATTGTTCATCAAAGTCACAATATGTCCCCAGATGGTTCTTAAAGGGCCATACACACCCAATAAAAGTTAATATGTTCTCAGGGGCACAATCTTCCAGGGGCCATAGTCATGAGGAAGGAGGCTGGCAAATAGGCTTCTCCAAAATCCAGGGAAGCAGGGCAATTTTCCATTTAAAGGGCCAGTCACAAATAGCAGTTTGTAACATATCTCCCCTTTTGGAGGGAGACTAACAAGGCACCTGACCTTCTGTCGGTCAGTGCCTAAGTTAGTCTCGCAACCCACCCACAAATAAACACTAGCAGCAAAGCAGCCCCCCCACAACAAGTAGCACTGGCCTGTAGTTTCCAGGTTATAGGATGAAAGTGTAGCATCCTCTGCCTTCCTGGCGCAGCTGTGCAAATAGCTGATGGTACTTGGGGGGCAGAGGCCAGCGGCACTCTGCCCTGGTGCCAGCGCTTCTGCTGGGGTGAGGGGTTTGCAGGCCAGTCCTGTAACAAGGGGGTCTGTAGGGCAGAGGCCAGCAGCGCTCTGTTCTGATGCCAGCTCTTCTGCTGGGGGAATTGGGGCATAGTCCTGCCCAGTGGCAAAGGGAACGTGGGGGTCAGTGGGGGTTAACATCTCCACTGTTAACCCTGGGCCCAAGTTAGGAGTTAGCTGGGGAGGGGGAGATTGGCTTACCTCCTCCTCCTGATACTCCGGTGGCCGTTGGGAAGGGAGGTCGATGCTCTCCGCTTCCTGTGGAACATGCTGCGGCTGGGGAGAGAGACCGGTTGTCTCCTCTCCCTGGAAGGCACACTCCGGCTGGGGAGGGAGGTCGATGCTCTCCCCTCCCTGTAGCTGGGTCTGTCGCTGGGGATCTGGGCCGCCTGCCCAGCATCCCTGTAGGGCCGGTAGAGAGACTGCGGTCCCATCTCCACCTGCCTGCTGGGGGTCCTCCCAGGACCAGTCTATGAGGCCTGCTGCCTCTGGTATCTCTGGCTGGGGAAGGGGACTGGTTGTCTCTTCCCTCTGCACGGTATACTGCCGCTGGGGAGGGAGGTCGCTGCTCTCCTCTCCCTGTAACTCTGGCTGCCGCTGGGAAGGGAGGTCGTTGCTCTCCGCTCCCTGTGACTCACTTTCTCGCTGGAGACCAGGTGTCCAGACCCTCAAACTCCACAGTTGGCGCTCAAAGGCTCGTGCCGCTTTGTTCTCCGTATCCAATTCCCGGATGATGCGACTGACTACCTCCTGTGCAGGGTCTGGACCATATCGGACTAGCCGCCTCTTTACCTCTGGAACGAAATCCGCGCCCTCATAGCGACGGATCAGGTTGAGGTGCTCTTCACAGGGTTCTGAATAGTGTCTTGTCAGCTCCATGCTGCTGTAGGTAGGGACGCTGCGCAGTGGCTAGCGTTGCCCTCAATAACTCTCCTACGATACCAGTGCTGTTGTGGTGCTGCTCCTTGCGCTAGGACGCCAATCCCACCGCTGCCGCCAAATGTTACGGTTGCCTCCAGGCTGGCTGGAAGTTGGACCGTAGAAAAGGATGCTCCTAGCGCTCACCAAAGGAGCAGCAGCACCGTGGACACTATGGCCTAGATTTAGAGTTCGGCGGTAAAAGGGCTGTTAACGCTCCGCGGGTTTTTTTCTGGCCGCACCATAAATTTAACTCTGGTATCGAGAGTTCAAACAAATGCTGCGTTAGGCTCCAAAAAAGGAGCGTAGAGCATTTTTACCGCAAATGCAACTCTCGATACCAGAGTTGCTTACGGACGCGGCCGGCATCAAAAACGTGCTCGTGCACGATTCTCCCATAGGAAACAATGGGGCTGTTTGAGCTGAAAAAAAACCTAACACCTGCAAAAAAGCAGCGTTCAGCTCCTAACGCAGCCCCATTGTTTCCTATGGGGAAACACTTCCTACGTCTGCACCTAACACCCTAACATGTACCCCGAGTCTAAACACCCCTAACCTTACACTTATTAACCCCTAATCTGCCGCCCCCGCTATCGCTGACCCCTGCATTACACTTTTAACCCCTAATCTGCCGCTCCGTAAACCGCCGCCACCTACGTTATCCCTATGTACCCCTAATCTGCTGCCCCTAACACCGCCGACCCCTGTATTATATCTATTAACCCCTAACTTGCCCCCCACAACGTCGCCGCAAGCTACTTAAAATAATTAACCCCTAATCTTCCGACCGCAAATCGCCGCCACCTACGTTATCCCTATGTACCCCTAATCTGCTACCCCTAACATCGCCGACCCCTATGTTATATTTATTAACCCCTAATCTGCCCCCCACAACGTCGCCGACACCTACCTACACTTATTAACCCCTAATCTGCCGAGCGGACCTGAGCGCTACTATAATAAAGTTATTAACCCCTAATCCGCCTCACTAACCCTATCATAAATAGTATTAACCCCTAATCTGCCCTCCCTAACATCGCCGACACCTAACTTCAATTATTAACCCCTAATCTGCCGACCGGAGCTCACCGCTATTCTAATAAATGTATTAACCCCTAAAGCTAAGTCTAACCCTAACACTAACACCCCCCTAAGTTAAATATAATTTTTATCTAACGAAATAAATTAACTCTTATTAAATAAATAATTCCTATTTAAAGCTAAATACTTACCTGTAAAATACATCCTAATATAGCTACAATATAAATTATAATTATATTATAGCTATTTTAGGATTAATATTTATTTTACAGGCAACTTTGTAATTATTTTAACCAGGTACAATAGCTATTAAATAGTTAAGAACTATTTAATAGTTACCTAGTTAAAATAATTACAAATTTACCTGTAAAATAAATCCTAACCTAAGATATAATTAAACCTAACACTACCCTATCAATAAAATAATTAAATAAACTACCTACAATTACCTACAATTAACCTAACACTACACTATCAATAAATTAATTAAACACAATTGCTACAAATAAATAAAATTAAATAAACTATCTAAAGTACAAAAAATAAAAAAGAACTAAGTTACAGAAAATAATAAAATATTTACAAACATAAGAAAAATATTACAACAATTTTAAACTAATTACACCTACTCTAAGCCCCCTAATAAAATAACAAACCCCCCAAAATAAAAAATTCCCTACCCTATTCTAAAATACAAATATTACAAGCTCTTTTACCTTACCAGCCCTGAACAGGGCCCTTTGCGGGGCATGCCCCAAGAATTTCAGCTCTTTTGCCTGTAAAAAAAAACATACAATACCCCCCCCCCAACATTACAACCCACCACCCACATACCCCTAATCTAACCCAAACCCCCCTTAAATAAACCTAACACTACCCCCCTGATGATCTTCCTACCTTGTCTTCACCATGCCAGGTTCACCGATCCGTCCTGGCTCCAAGATCTTCATCCACCCCAAGCGGGGGCTAGACATCCACTGAAGAAGTCCAGAAGAGGGTCCAAAGTCTTCCTCCTATCCGGCAAGAAGAGGACATCCGGACCGGCAAACATCTTCTCCAAGCGGCATCTTCTATCTTCTTCCATCCGATGACGACCGGCTCCATCTTGAAGACGTCCAGCGCGGATCCATCCTCTTCTTCCGACGACTAGACGACGAATGACGGTTCCTTTAAGGGACGTCATCCAAGATGGCGTCCCTCGAATTCCGATTGGCTGATAGGATTCTATCAGCCAATCGGAATTAAGGTAGGAATTTTCTGATTGGCTGATGGAATCAGCCAATCAGAATCAAGTTCAATCCGATTGGCTGATCCAATCAGCCAATCAGATTGAGCTCGCATTCTATTGGCTGTTCCGATCAGCCAATAGAATGCGAGCTCAATCTGATTGGCTGATTGGATCAGCCAATCGGATTGAACTATATTCTGATTGGCTGATTCCATCAGCCAATCAGAAAATTCCTACCTTAATTCCGATTGGCTGATAGAATCCTATCAGCCAATCGGAATTCGAGGGACGCCATCTTGGATGACGTCCCTTAAAGGAACCGTCATTCGTCGTCTAGTCGTCGGAAGAAGAGGATGGATCCGCGCTGGACGTCTTCAAGATGGAGCCGGTCGTCATCGGATGGAAGAAGATAGAAGATGCCGCTTGGAGAAGATGTTTGCCGGTCCGGATGTCCTCTTCTTGCCGGATAGGAGGAAGACTTTGGACCCTCTTCTGGACTTCTTCAGTGGATGTCTAGCCCCCGCTTGGGGTGGATGAAGATCTTGGAGCCAGGACGGATCGGTGAACCTGGCATGGTGAAGACAAGGTAGGAAGATCATCAGGGGGGTAGTGTTAGGTTTATTTAAGGGGGGTTTGGGTTAGATTAGGGGTATGTGGGTGGTGGGTTGTAATGTTGGGGGGGGGGTATTGTATGTTTTTTTTTACAGGCAAAAGAGCTGAAATTCTTGGGGCATGCCCCGCAAAGGGCCCTGTTCAGGGCTGGTAAGGTAAAAGAGCTTGTAATATTTGTATTTTAGAATAGGGTAGGGAATTTTTTATTTTGGGGGGCTTTGTTATTTTATTAGGGGGCTTAGAGTAGGTGTAATTAGTTTAAAATTGTTGTAATATTTTTCTTATGTTTGTAAATATTTTATTATTTTCTGTAACTTAGTTCTTTTTTATTTTTTGTACTTTAGATAGTTTATTTAATTTTATTTATTTGTAGCAATTGTGTTTAATTAATTTATTGATAGTGTAGTGTTAGGTTAATTGTAGGTAATTGTAGGTAGTTTATTTAATTATTTTATTGATAGGGTAGTGTTAGGTTTAATTATATCTTAGGTTAGGATTTATTTTACAGGTAAATTTGTAATTATTTTAACTAGGTAACTATTAAATAGTTCTTAACTATTTAATAGCTATTGTACCTGGTTAAAATAATTACAAAGTTGCCTGTAAAATAAATATTAATCCTAAAATAGCTATAATATAATTATAATTTATATTGTAGCTATATTAGGATGTATTTTACAGGTAAGTATTTAGCTTTAAATAGGAATTATTTATTTAATAAGAGTTAATTTATTTCGTTAGATAAAAATTATATTTAACTTAGGGGGGTGTTAGTGTTAGGGTTAGACTTAGCTTTAGGGGTTAATACATTTATTAGAATAGCGGTGAGCTCCGGTCGGCAGATTAGGGGTTAATAATTGAAGTTAGGTGTCGGCGATGTTAGGGAGGGCAGATTAGGGGTTAATACTATTTATGATAGGGTTAGTGAGGCGGATTAGGGGTTAATAACTTTATTATAGTAGCGCTCAGGTCCGCTCGGCAGATTAGGGGTTAATAAGTGTAGGTAGGTGTCGGCGACGTTGTGGGGGGCAGATTAGGGGTTAATAAATATAACATAGGGGTCGGCGATGTTAGGGGTAGCAGATTAGGGGTACATAGGGATAACGTAGGTGGCGGCGATTTGCGGTCGGAAGATTAGGGGTTAATTATTTTAAGTAGCTTGCGGCGACGTTGTGGGGGGCAAGTTAGGGGTTAATAGATATAATACAGGGGTCGGCGGTGTTAGGGGCAGCAGATTAGGGGTACATAAGTATAACGTAGGTGGCGGTCGGCAGATTAGGGGTTAAAAATTTTAATCGAGTGGCGGCGATGTGGGGGGACCTCGGTTTAGGGGTACATAGGTAGTTTATGGGTGTTAGTGTACTTTAGGGTACAGTAGTTAAGAGCTTTAGAAACCGGCGTTAGCCAGAAAGCTCTTAACTCCTGCTATTTTCAGGCGGCTGGAATCTTGTCGTTAGAGCTCTAACGCTCACTGCAGAAACGACTCTAAATACCAGCGTTAGAAAGATCCCATTGAAAAGATAGGCTACGCAAATGGCGTAGGGGGATCTGCGGTATGGAAAAGTCGCGGCTGAAAAGTGAGCGTTAGACCCTTTCCTGACTGACTCCAAATACCAGCGGGCGCCCAAAACCAGCGTTAGGAGCCTCTAACGCTGGTTTTGACGGCTACCGCCGAACTCTAAATCTAGGCCTATAACTGCTGCGTAGCCACCATAAGTAATGCAGACTCTATGAACCACCGCTGCTGGGCTGGTATCTCGCCGTCTGCTCTGCGCCCTGGACCTATGACCAGGCTCCAGTAGGTGAACCTCTTCCTTCTGTACCAATCCCTGTAGCTAAGGGAGTATGAAGAGCATAGCAATCCCTGTAGTGATTATAAGCTGTCCCCTACAAACATGAGTCAAAGCTGCAAGTTAGAGGGTCAAAAATAGGTCTCTTGAAGCTGAACAAAATTTAACTCTTAATGGCACACAATGAAACTGAACCAAGTGGGAGAAAGCCAGGGACAAGTCATTTCACAGGTCTGGGGACATAGTCTTAAAGGGGCATTGTTCATCAAAGTCACAATATGTCCCCAGATGGTTCTTAAAGGGCCATACACACCCAATAAAAGTTAATATGTTCTCAGGGGCACAATCTTCCAGGGGCCATAGTCATGAGGAAGGAGGCTGGCAAATAGGCTTCTCCAAAATCCAGGGAAGCAGGGCAATTTTCCATTTAAAGGGCCAGTCACAAATAGCAGTTTGTAACATGCATCTCTAACATGTGTTCTCTTCTCACATACCATCACAATCATCTCTAACCTGTGTTCTCTTCTCACATAGCATCACACGCATCTCTAACCTGTGTTCTCTTCTCACATAGCATCACACGCATCTCTAACCTGTGTTCTCTTCTCACATAGGATCACACGCATCTCTAACCTGTGTTCTCTTCTCACATAGCATCACACGCAT
Source organism: Bombina bombina (assembly GCF_027579735.1). NCBI lineage: Eukaryota > Metazoa > Chordata > Amphibia > Anura > Bombinatoridae > Bombina > Bombina bombina. The sequence continues at coordinate 253,026,913 of NC_069507.1, forward strand.
CTCTAACCTGTGTTCTCTTCTCACATAGCATCACACACAACTCTAACCTGTGTTCTCTTCTCACATAGCATCACACGCAACTCTAACCTGTGTTCTCTTCTCACATAGCATCACACGCATCTGTAACCTGTGTTATCTTCTCACATAGCATCACACACATCTCTAACCTGTGTTATCTTCTCACATAGCATCACACGCATCTCTAACCTGTGTTATCTTCTCACATAGCATCACACGCATCTCTAACCTGTGTTCTCTTCTCACATAGCATCACACGCATCTCTAACCTGTGTTCTCTTCTCACATAGCCTCACACGCATCTCTAACCTGTTTTCTCTTCTCACATAGCATCACACGCATCTCTAACCTGTGTTCTCTTCTCACATAGCATCACACGCAACTCTAACCTGTGTTCTCTTCTCACATAGCATCACACACATCTCTAACCTGTGTTATCTTCTCACATAGCATCAGACGCATCTCTAACCTGTGTTCTCTTCTCACATAGCATCACACGCATCTCTAACCTGTGTTCTCTTCTCACATAGCCTCACACGCATCTCTAACCTGTTTTCTCTTCTCACATAGCATCACACACATCTCTAACCTGTGTTATCTTCTCACATAGCATCACACGCATCTCTAACCTGTGTTCTCTTCTCACATAGCATCACACACATCTCTAACCTGTGTTCTCTTCTCACATAGCATTACACGCAACTCTAACCTGTGTTCTCTTCTCACATAGCATCACACGCATCTCTAACCTGTGTTCTCTTCTCACATAGCATCACACGCATCTCTAACCTGTGTTCTCTTCTCACATAGCATCACACGCATCTCTAACCTGTGTTATCTTCTCACATAGCATCACACACATCTCTAACCTGTGTTATCTTCTCACATAGCATCACACACATCTCTAACCTGTTTTATCTTCTCACATAGCATCACACACATCTCTAACCTGTTTTCTCTTCTCACATAGCATCACACACATCTCTAACCTGTGTTCTCTTCTCACATAGCATCACACACATCTCTAACCTGTTTTATCTTCTCACATAGCATCACACACATCTCTAACCTGTGTTCTCTTCTCACATAGCATTACACGCAACTCTAACCTGTGTTCTCTTCTCACATAGCATCACACACATCTCTAACCTGTGTTCTCTTCTCACATAGCATCACACGCATCTCTAACCTGTGTTCTCTTCTCACATAGCATCACACGCATCTCTAACCTGTGTTCTCTTCTCACATAGCATCACACGCATCTCTAACCTGTGTTCTCTTCTCACATAGCATCACACGCATCTCTAACCTGTGTTATCTTCTCACATAGCATCACACGCATCTCTAACCTGTGTTCTCTTCTCACATAGCATCACAAGCATCTCTAACCTGTGTTATCTTCTTATATTGCATCACAAGCATCTCTTACCTGTGTTATCTTCTCACATAGCATCACACACATCTCTAACCTGTGTTCTCTTCTCACATAGCCTCACACGCATCTCTAACCTGTGTTCTCTTCTCACATAGCATCACACGCATCTCTAACCTGTGTTCTCTTCTCACATAGCCTCACATGCATCTCTAACCCGTTTTCTCTTCTCACATAGCATCACACGCATCTCTAACCTGTGTTTTCTTCTCACATAGCATCACACACATCTCTAACCTGTGTTCTCTTCTCACATAGGATCACACGCATCTCTAACCTGTGTTCTCTTCTCACATAGCATCACACGCATCTCTAACCTGTGTTCTCTTCTCACATAGCCTCACATGCATCTCTAACCCGTTTTCTCTTCTCACATAGCATCACACGCATCTCTAACCTGTGTTATCTTCTCACATAGCATCACACACATCTCTAACCTGTGTTCTCTTCTCACATAGGATCACACGCATCTCTAACCTGTGTTCTCTTCTCACATAGCATCACACGCATCTCTAACCTGTGTTCTCTTCTCACATAGCATCACACACATCTCTAACCTGTGTTATCTTCTCACATAGCATCACATGCAACTCTAACCTGTGTTCTCTTCTCACATAGCATCACAAGCATCTCTAACCTGTGTTATCTTCTCACATAGCATCACACGCATCTCTAACCTGTGTTCTCTTCTCACATAGCATCACAAGCATCTCTAACCTGTGTTATCTTCTTACATTGCATAACAAGCATCTCTAACCTGTGTTATCTTCTCACATAGCATCACACGCATCTCTAACCTGTGTTCTCTTCTCACATAGCATCACACACATCTCTAACCTGTGTTTTCTTCTCACATAGCATCACACACATCTCTAACCTGTGTTATCTTCTCACATAGCATCACACGCATCTCTAACCTGTGTTCTCTTCTCACATAGCATCACAAGCATCTCTAACCTGTGTTCTCTTCTCACATAGCATCACACACATCTCTAACCTGTGTTTTCTTCTCACATAGCATCACACACATCTCTAACCTGTGTTATCTTCTCACATAGCATCACACGCATCTCTAACCTGTGTTCTCTTCTCACATAGCATCACAAGCATCTCTAACCTGTATTATCTTCTTACATTGCATCACAAGCATCTCTAACCTGTGTTATCTTCTCACATAGCATCACACACATCTCTAACCTGTGTTATCTTCTCACATAGCATCACACGCATCTCTAACCTGTGTTCTCTTCTCACATAGCATCACACGCATCTCTAACCTGTGTTCTCTTCTCACATAGCACCACACGCATCTCTAACCTGTGTTCTCTTCTCACATAGCATCACACACATCTCTAACCTGTGTTATCTTCTCACATAGCATCACACGCATCTCTAACCTTTGTTCTCTTCTCACATTGCATCACACGCATCTCTAACCTGTGTTCTCTTCTCACATAACATCACAAGCATCTCTAACCTGTGTTATCTTCTCACATAGCATCACAAGCATCTCTAACCTGTGTTGTCTTCTCACATAGCATCACACGCATCTCTAACCTGTGTTCTCTTCTCACATAGCATCACACACATCTCTAACCTGTGTTATCTTCTCACATAGCATCACACGCATCTCTAACCTTTGTTCTCTTCTCACATTGCATCACACGCATCTCTAACCTGTGTTCTCTTCTCACATAGCATCACACATATCTCTAACCTGTGTTATCTTCTCACATAGCATCACACACATCTCTAAACTGTTTTCTCTTCTCACATAGCATCACACATATCTCTAACCTGTGTTATCTTCTCACATAGCATTACACGCATCTCTAACCTGTGTTTTCTTCTCACATAGCATCACACACATCTCTAACCTGTGTTATCTTCTCACATAGCATCACACACATCTCTCACCTGTGTTATCTTCTCACATAGCATCACACACATCTCTAACCTGTTTTATCTCCTCACATAGCATCACACGCATCTCTAACCTGTGTTATCTTCTCACATACCATCAGACACATCTCTAACCTGTGTTATCTTCTCACAAACCCTCACACACATCTCTAAACTGTGTTATCTTCTTACATAGCATCACATACATCTCTAACCTGTGTTCTCTTCTCACATAGCATCATATTCATCTCTAACCTGTGTTCTCTTCTCACATAGCATCATATTCATCTCTAACCTGTGTTCTCTTATAACATAGCATCACACTCATCTCTAACCTGTGTTATCTTCTAACATAGCATCACATGCATCTCTAACCTGTTTTCTCTTCTCATATAGCATCACACGCATCTCTAACCTGTGTTATCTTCTCACATAGCATCACACACATCTCTAACCTGTGTTATCTTCTCACATAGCATCACACACATCTCTAACCTGTGTTATCTTCTCACATAGCATCACACGCATCTCTAACCTGTGTTATCTTCTCACATAGCATCACACGCATCTCTAACCTGTGTTATCTTCTCACATAGCATCACATGCATCTTTAACCTGTGTTATCTTCTCACATAGCATCACACACATCTCTAACCTGTGTTATCTTCTCACATAGCATCACACGCATCTCTAACCTGTGTTATCTTCTCACATAGCATCACACACATCTCTAACCTGTGTTATCTTCTCACATAGCATCATACGCATCTCTAACCTGTGTTATCTTCTCATATAGCATCACACGCATCTCTAACCTGTGTTGTCTTCTCACATAGCATCACACACATCTCTAACCTGTGTTATCTTCTCACATAGCATCACACGCATCTCTAACCTGTGTTATCTTCTCACATAGAATCACACGCATCTCTAACCTGTTTTCTATTCTCACATAGCATCACACGCATCTCTAACTTGTGTTATCTTCTCACATAGCATCACACGCATCTCTAACCTGTGTTCTCTTCTCACATAGCATCACACGCATCTCTAACCTGTGTTATCTTCTCACATAGCATCACACACATCTCTAACCTGTGTTCTCTTCTCACATAGCATCACACGCATCTCTAACCTGTGTTATCTTCTCACATAGCATCACACGCATCTCTAACCTGTGTTCTCTTCTCACATAGCATCACACGCATCTCTAACCTGTGTTATCTTCTCACATAGCATCACACACATCTCTAACCTGTGTTATCTTCTCACATAGCATCACACACATCTCTAACCTGTGTTATCTTCTCACATAGCATCACACGCATCTCTAACCTGTGTTATCTTCTCACATAGCATCACACGCATCTCTAACCTGTGTTGTCTTCTCACATAGCATCACACACATCTCTAACCTGTTTTCTCATCTCAAATAGCATCACACGCATCTCTAACCTGTGTTATCTTCTCACATTGCATCACACACATCTCTAACCTGTGTTATCTTCTCACATAGCATCACAAGCATCTCTAACCTGTGTTCTCTTCTCACATAGCATCACATGCATCTCTAACCTGTGTTGTCTTCTCACATAGCATCACACACATCTCTAACCTGTGTTATCTTCTCACATTGCATCACACGCATCTCTAACCTGTGTTATCTTCTCACATAGCATCACACACATCTCTAACCTGTGTTATCTTCTCACATAGCATCACACGCGTCTCTAACCTGTGTTCTCTTCTCACATAGCATCACACACATCTCTAACCTGTGTTATCTTCTCACATAGCATCACACGCGTCTCTAACCTGTGTTCTCTTCTCACATAGCATCACACACATCTCTAACCTGTGTTATCTTCTCACATAGCATCACACACATCACTAACCTGTGTTCTCTTCTCACATAGGATCACACACATCTCTAACCTGTGTTATCTTCTCACATAGCATCACATGCAACTCTAACCTGTGTTCTCTTCTCACATAGCATCACAAGCATCTCTAACCTGTGTTATCTTCTCACATAGCATCACACGCATCTCTAACCTGTGTTCTCTTCTCACATAGCATCACAAGCATCTCTAACCTGTGTTATCTTCTTACATTGCATAACAAGCATCTCTAACCTGTGTTATCTTCTCACATAGCATCACACGCATCTCTAACCTGTGTTCTCTTCTCACATAGCATCACACACATCTCTAACCTGTGTTATCTTCTCACATAGCATCACACACATCTCTAACCTGTGTTATCTTCTCACATAGCATCACACACATCTCTAACCTGTGTTGTCTTCTCACATAGCATCACACACATCTCTAACCTGTTTTCTCTTCTCACATAGCATCACACGCATCTCTAACCTGTGTTGGCTTCTCACATAGCATCACACACATCTCTAACCTGTGTTGTCTTCTCACATAGCATCACACACATCTCTAACCTGTTTTCTATTCTCACATAGCATCATACGCATCTCTAACCTGTGTTGTCTTCTCACATAGCATCACACACATCTCTAACCTGTTTTCTCTTCTCACATAGCATCACACGCATCTCTAACCTGTGTTCTCTTCTCACATAGCATCACAAGCATCTCTAACCTGTGTTATCTTCTCACATAGCATCACACGCATCTCTAACCTGTGTTCTCTTCTCACATAGCATCACAAGCATCTCTAACCTGTGTTATCTTCTTACATTGCATAACAAGCATCTCTAACCTGTGTTATCTTCTCACATAGCATCACACGCATCTCTAACCTGTGTTCTCTTCTCACATAGCATCACACACATCTCTAACCTGTGTTATCTTCTCACATAGCATCACACGCATCTCTAACCTGTGTTATCTTCTCACATAGCATCACACACATCTCTAACCTGTGTTGTCTTCTCACATAGCATCACACACATCTCTAACCTGTTTTCTCTTCTCACATAGCATCACACGCATCTCTAACCTGTGTTGGCTTCTCACATAGCATCACACACATCTCTAACCTGTTTTCTCTTCTCACATAGCATCACACGCATCTCTAACCTGTGTTGTCTTCTCACATAGCATCACACACATCTCTAACCTGTGTTGTCTTCTCACATAGCATCACACACATCTCTAACCTGTTTTCTATTCTCACATAGCATCATACGCATCTCTAACCTGTGTTGTCTTCTCACATAGCATCACACACATCTCTAACCTGTTTTCTCTTCTCACATAGCATCACACGCATCTCTAACCTGTGTTATCTTCTCACATTGCATCACAAGCATCTCTAACCTGTGTTCCCTTCTCACATAGCATCACACGCATCTCTAACCTGTGTTCTCTTCTCACATAGTATCACACACATCTCTAACCTGTGTTATCTTCTCACATAGCATCACATGCACCTCTAACCTGTGTTATCTTCTCACATAGCCTCACACGCATCTGTAACCTGTGTTATCTTCTCACATAGCATCACACGCATCTCTAACCTGTGTTCTCTTCTCACATAGCATCACATGCATCTCTAACCTGTGTTCTCTTCTCACATAGCATCACACACATCTCTAACCTGTGTTATCTTCTCACATAGCATCACATGCATCTCTAACCTGTGTTCTCTTCTCACATACCCTCACATGCATCTCTAACATGTGTTCTCTTCTCACATACCATCACAATCATCTCTAACCTGTGTTCTCTTCTCACATAGCATCACACGCATCTCTAACCTGTGTTCTCTTCTCACATAGCATCACACGCATCTCTAACCTGTGTTCTCTTCTCACATAGGATCACACGCATCTCTAACCTGTGTTCTCTTCTCACATAGCATCACACGCATCTCTAACCTGTGTTCTCTTCTCACATAGCATCACACACAACTCTAACCTGTGTTCTCTTCTCACATAGCATCACACGCAACTCTAACCTGTGTTCTCTTCTCACATAGCATCACACGCATCTGTAACCTGTGTTATCTTCTCACATAGCATCACACACATCTCTAACCTGTGTTATCTTCTCACATAGCATCACACGCATCTCTAACCTGTGTTATCTTCTCACATAGCATCACACGCATCTCTAACCTGTGTTCTCTTCTCACATAGCATCACACGCATCTCTAACCTGTGTTCTCTTCTCACATAGCCTCACACGCATCTCTAACCTGTTTTCTCTTCTCACATAGCATCACACGCATCTCTAACCTGTGTTCTCTTCTCACATAGCATCACACGCAACTCTAACCTGTGTTCTCTTCTCACATAGCATCACACACATCTCTAACCTGTGTTATCTTCTCACATAGCATCACACGCATCTCTAACCTGTGTTCTCTTCTCACATAGCATCACACGCATCTCTAACCTGTGTTCTCTTCTCACATAGCCTCACACGCATCTCTAACCTGTTTTCTCTTCTCACATAGCATCACACACATCTCTAACCTGTGTTATCTTCTCACATAGCATCACACGCATCTCTAACCTGTGTTCTCTTCTCACATAGCATCACACACATCTCTAACCTGTGTTCTCTTCTCACATAGCATTACACGCAACTCTAACCTGTGTTCTCTTCTCACATAGCATCACACGCATCTCTAACCTGTGTTCTCTTCTCACATAGCATCACACGCATCTCTAACCTGTGTTCTCTTCTCACATAGCATCACACGCATCTCTAACCTGTGTTATCTTCTCACATAGCATCACACACATCTCTAACCTGTGTTATCTTCTCACATAGCATCACACACATCTCTAACCTGTTTTATCTTCTCACATAGCATCACACACATCTCTAACCTGTTTTCTCTTCTCACATAGCATCACACACATCTCTAACCTGTGTTCTCTTCTCACATAGCATCACACACATCTCTAACCTGTTTTATCTTCTCACATAGCATCACACACATCTCTAACCTGTGTTCTCTTCTCACATAGCATCACACGCAACTCTAACCTGTGTTCTCTTCTCACATAGCATCACACACATCTCTAACCTGTGTTCTCTTCTCACATAGCATCACACGCATCTCTAACCTGTGTTCTCTTCTCACATAGCATCACACGCATCTCTAACCTGTGTTCTCTTCTCACATAGCATCACACGCATCTCTAACCTGTGTTCTCTTCTCACATAGCATCACACGCATCTCTAACCTGTGTTATCTTCTCACATAGCATCACACGCATCTCTAACCTGTGTTCTCTTCTCACATAGCATCACAAGCATCTCTAACCTGTGTTATCTTCTTATATTGCATCACAAGCATCTCTTACCTGTGTTATCTTCTCACATAGCATCACACACATCTCTAACCTGTGTTCTCTTCTCACATAGCCTCACACGCATCTCTAACCTGTGTTCTCTTCTCACATAGCATCACACGCATCTCTAACCTGTGTTCTCTTCTCACATAGCCTCACATGCATCTCTAACCCGTTTTCTCTTCTCACATAGCATTACACGCATCTCTAACCTGTGTTTTCTTCTCACATAGCATCACACACATCTCTAACCTGTGTTCTCTTCTCACATAGGATCACACGCATCTCTAACCTGTGTTCTCTTCTCACATAGCATCACACGCATCTCTAACCTGTGTTCTCTTCTCACATAGCCTCACATGCATCTCTAACCCGTTTTCTCTTCTCACATAGCATCACACGCATCTCTAACCTGTGTTATCTTCTCACATAGCATCACACACATCTCTAACCTGTGTTCTCTTCTCACATAGCATCACACGCATCTCTAACCTGTGTTCTCTTCTCACATAGCATCACACGCATCTCTAACCTGTGTTCTCTTCTCACATAGCATCACACACATCTCTAACCTGTGTTATCTTCTCACATAGCATCACATGCAACTCTAACCTGTGTTCTCTTCTCACATAGCATCACAAGCATCTCTAACCTGTGTTATCTTCTCACATAGCATCACACGCATCTCTAACCTGTGTTCTCTTCTCACATAGCATCACAAGCATCTCTAACCTGTGTTATCTTCTTACATTGCATAACAAGCATCTCTAACCTGTGTTATCTTCTCACATAGCATCACACGCATCTCTAACCTGTGTTCTCTTCTCACATAGCATCACACACATCTCTAACCTGTGTTTTCTTCTCACATAGCATCACACACATCTCTAACCTGTGTTATCTTCTCACATAGCATCACACGCATCTCTAACCTGTGTTCTCTTCTCACATAGCATCACAAGCATCTCTAACCTGTGTTCTCTTCTCACATAGCATCACACACATCTCTAACCTGTGTTTTCTTCTCACATAGCATCACACACATCTCTAACCTGTGTTATCTTCTCACATAGCATCACACGCATCTCTAACCTGTGTTCTCTTCTCACATAGCATCACAAGCATCTCTAACCTGTGTTATCTTCTTACATTGCATCACAAGCATCTCTAACCTGTGTTATCTTCTCACATAGCATCACACACATCTCTAACCTGTGTTATCTTCTCACATAGCATCACACGCATCTCTAACCTGTGTTCTCTTCTCACATAGCATCACACGCATCTCTAACCTGTGTTCTCTTCTCACATAGCATCACACGCATCTCTAACCTGTGTTCTCTTCTCACATAGCATCACACACATCTCTAACCTGTGTTCTCTTCTCACATAGCATCACACACATCTCTAACCTGTGTTATCTTCTCACATAGCATCACACGCATCTCTAACCTTTGTTCTCTTCTCACATTGCATCACACGCATCTCTAACCTGTGTTCTCTTCTCACATAACATCACAAGCATCTCTAACCTGTGTTATCTTCTCACATAGTATCACAAGCATCTCTAACCTGTGTTGTCTTCTCACATAGCATCACACGCATCTCTAACCTGTGTTCTCTTCTCACATAGCATCACACACATCTCTAGCCTGTGTTATCTTCTCACATAGCATCACACGCATCTCTAACCTTTGTTCTCTTCTCACATTGCATCACACGCATCTCTAACCTGTGTTCTCTTCTCACATAGCATCACACATATCTCTAACCTGTGTTATCTTCTCACATAGCATCACACACATCTCTAAACTGTTTTCTCTTCTCACATAGCATCACACATATCTCTCACCTGTGTTATCTTCTCACATAGCATCACACGCATCTCTAACCTGTGTTCTCTTCTCACATAGCATCAAGCACATCTCTAACCTGTGTTCTTCTCTTCATACATAGCATCACACACATCTCTAACCTGTGTTATCTTCTCACATAGTATCACACACATCTATAACCTGTGTTATCTTCACACATAGTATCATGTGCATCTCTAACATCTCTGCTTTTCCTACATACCATCTGGCACATCTCTACCTTCTTTTCTCATATAGCATCATGCACATCCTTAAACTATCTGCTCTTCTTAAATACACATTTTGCTCCTTTTCAACCTCCTTCCCACATATATGCACATCTCAAAGCTTTCTTCTTTTCTCCCATACCCATAATGCACCCCTCTAAGATTTTTTCTCTTCTCCTATACCCATCATGTACGCCTCTAAGATTTTTGCTCTTGTCCTATACCCATCAGGTTTTAACTTTGGAATGTACACAGGCCAGCCAACTCTCTCCTGATGTGGAAATGGTACCCCCTTCAAATAAGAAACATTAATCTGTTATAAGGGGTCAGTATCTGATATGTTGGCAGCTATTCCGTCTTCAAATAAGCATAAATGCACTCACAAGACATCTCGTCATAGCCTGCACAAAGTGTGAATAAAATCCGATAGTATACGGAAGAATCCTATACTGAACAGATTTTCAGGATCTTTGTTTCTGCCAACCCTATCTTAAAGACAAGTCTTAACTGGAAGAATTGCATTCCTGCTGTTGGTGAACCACAAGAGGCCAGTCCACAGGGTGACTGAGAGATTCCAGCCTGCCACATTTGCACCATCTAGGGGTGCTATTATACACCCGTTGGGCGCCAATTCCAAACAGCATCCATTTACCTCTTAAAAAAGCCCGACCAAAGTTCGGGGGAAACGCGTCAAGGATAAAGGCACTGTTGCTGGTTCTCCTTTGTGGACGTTTTTTGTGGTAGTGCAGAGGGCAGTCTGGACGCCTAGCAGCTACCGAGACCGGCGACTAGGAACTGTTTGCCATCTTCTGTTCCAGCGCATACAAAGATAGACACAGTCTACAGGCTCATTTTATTTTCAATTCAGTAATTGCAACATTGTAAGTTGCGTGTTTTTATGTTAATAAATTTACACTTGAATCGTACCCTGGTGCGCTTCTTTTTCTTCTCTTTCCATCATGCACCCCTCTCACATATCTGCTCTCTCCTCTTACCAACATGCACCTCTCTAAAATCTCTGCTTTTTACACTTACACAACATTCACCTCTGTAACCTCTATGCACTTCCCACATAACCATTATACACCTCTTCAACTTATCTGCTCTTCCCATACACCAATCATGCACCCCTCTACCCTGTCCACTCTCCCATATATTACCATAGACATCTCTAACTTCCCTGCACGTCACACATACACATCATGCACCTCTCTAACCTATATGCTCTTACCACATACCTATCATGTATCTATCTAACATCTTTGCTCTCCAATATACCACCATGAACATCTCTAGTTTCTCCACTCTTCCCACAAAATCATCATGTACCTATCTAAAGTCTCTGCTCTTTCCACATACCCATCATGCCCCTCTCTAACCTCCCTGCTTTACCATATACCACCATGCATCCCTCTAACCTCTCTGCTCCTCCCACATACCTATCAACCTTTTTAACTTTTCTGCTTATCCTACATACCCATCATGCACCTCTCTAACTTATATGCTTTTCTCACATACCCATCATGTACCTCTCTAACCTCTCTGCTCTCCCAAATACAACAATGCACCTCTCTAACCTCTCTGCTCTTCCCACATACCCATTCTGCACCTCTATAACATCTGCTCTTTCCACATACCTATGCTGCACCTCTATAACATCTGCTCTTTCCACATACCTATGCTACACCTCTATAACATCTACTCCTCCAAGCATTCTGTTTACCTCAAAGATGACTGTGCATCTGAACCTAATGTGTCTTGCACCAGAAGTGAAGAGTACTACAGCAACAAACTATCCCAACAAATTACCCATCCTCCTCAAATATCTACTTAATAATAATTAGTCATTCCTACCATTGCTCTGAAAAATCTACACAAATGCAAATTGTACAAATCTAACATAATGCAAACAATTTAAACCTTTCCCCAGTTCTCAAGTAACAACCAAAATAGTAGTCTTTTTGTTATGAAAACTGATGACTGTACCATCAATAAACCCTGAGCTAAATAGTGTTAAGTTTATACTATTTCTGCTTATGTGGTGACAAAAAATAGTGAAAAACTACTGTGCTTCAAAGGTCATCTATTCAAATGAATTAATGCCTCCTGGCTCTTGTGTGTGAGATAATAGCTGAAGAATTATGCATGAGAAATGTTCATATTCAGAAATTTTCTTATCGTTGAGCAGTGATCCACAATTAATACATAGGGTTTCCCTCAAGTGTTATTCTAAGAATTATTACAACATTGTTATAAAGATTGTGTCAAGGACAAAACTTAATGAAGGTTAATGCCCTCTGGAGTGTTCTGGTGCCAAACTGCAAAATGCACAATGCACTCTTGTATATGTAAAGTAATCACTCACTGCTCTTTAATATACTGTAATACCAGTTAAACAACAAATGTAGGGGCATTATCTGCAGGAGATGATAATTATACCTTGTTTTGTCTGACCTCCACTTTTTTTTATTTAAATGAAGCTGCTAATGATACAACCAATAAGCGGCCATATTGTCCAAATATTATAACAACTGGAAAAAAAAGAGGTGAATGTTTCTATTGATTTTAATGGCTTGGGGAAAACAAAAGATATTTAACATGAACTAAAGGCATTTTATTCAAGACATATCATTAAGTCACATGATGTAGCTAGCAATAGCTCAATAGCATAATAAAGTGATACCTTTAAAAAGATTACTTCATATTATTGCTTAATTTATGCCAAGTCATTGCACAGAAATATATTCACTCTGTTAACAGTTCTCAGTTTAGATACAGCACAATTTGTTTCTTATACTAACACGATCCTAGAATGCTCTGAAAAGGATAAAAACAAGTAAATACAAAGTGACAGTGCTAAAATAAGCTACAAATATATAATACATTAAACAAAATGCTGTGAGAAAATAACTCACAAATTATTAAGCATATAACAATATCATTTATACTGTATATGTTTTCCTAAAACATAGAAAGTGATAACTAGCAAAATCGGATTTCTTTCATGTAATTGGCAAGAGTCCATGAGCTAGTGACGTATGGGATATACAATCCTACCAGGAGGGGCAAAGTTTCCCAAAACTCAAATGCCTATAAATACACCCCTCACCACACCCACAATTCAGTTTTACAATCTTTCCTTCCCTATGGAGGTGGTGAAGTAAGTTTGTGCTTGATTTTTCTTCTATGATAAGCGCTTCTCAGCATATTGAAGCCCAATTCCTCTCAGAGTACAGTGTTTGTCAGAGGGATGTGAAGGGAGTATCGCCTATTGATTTTATGGTTTTCCTCACGGGAAATCTTTTCAAGGGTTCTCTGTTATCGGTCGTAGTGATTCATCTCCTACCTCCCTTTTCAGATTGACGATATATGTTATATATGCTATATGTGGATGGGTGTCTTTCAGTAAGTACGTTTTGTTATTTAAGACACTCTCAGCTATGGTTTGGTGCTATATGTATTAATATAAAGTTTTAAATATATGTATTTACTTATATTTGCCATGAGTCAGGTCTATGTATAGTTACCTTTTTTGCACTCTAAACAGTTTCAGTGTAGGAATCATGTTTGGGAAGTTTATCTAAACTTTTTTCGTACCTGGGGTTCAGTTATTTTCAATTTGACTCTCATTTTTTCGTGGGCAAATCTAGGCTTGCAAGGGTGCAAAATGCTGTTTTTTTGTGTCATTCTTGGCGCAAAGTTGCGCCGTTGATGGCGCAAGTTTCGTCATTTCCAGCGTCTTTGTTGAAGCCAGTTGTTTTGGCGCAAAATTGCGTTTGTTATGACGCAAATTGTAATTTCCTGGTGATAGTTTTGCACCAAAAAAATTTAATTCCTTTTTTTGCGTTATGCGTCATACTTGGCGCAAAAGTTTAGTCATTTTACCCCTCAATTGCTCGCTGTTTTCATATTTTTAAAAAAAAAAAAAATATTATGCCTGCTTTTGTTTTTCTTTACTGAAACTGTTACATTGTGGAAATTGAATATTTTGCCTAAATGTTATTTTTCTTTTTCTGTTACATTTTGCGAGATGTTTCATTCTGATCCTGACTCTGATGTTACTGTAGAAACTATGATGCCCTGGAACACAATTCTACAAAGCTAAGTGTGTTCTTTTCATTATTAAGCTGTTGTGATTTCTTCAGTTCAATTATGTGGCATTTGTTTATTATGTTTTATGCTTCTACCTGTACAATGACATTTACTGTATTTTACATATTCAATTCTTGTACTTGATTTCATTTACAAACATTACATGTTGTTGCTTATATCATAAAGGTTATGTTTGCTATTATGCCTTTAAATAAACTTACAAGGTCTTTTCAAAATGTAATTAATTTTGTTCTGACCGACAGCATACTTAAGTTTATTATACTGATGAAGGTTTCTTTGTTATAAAGATCCTGTATCACACAGTTTGTTATAAATTCTCCTTATTTTTCATTTGAACATTTTTTATGTTCTTTGTTATTTATAGCTTTTAGGAGTCCTCCTATTAACTATCGGCTAGATTACGAGTTTTGCGTTATGAGTAAAAAATCATCGTTAAGGCTCATAACGCTGTTTTTTTACTACTGCTGCTATTACGAGTCTTGTAGGTACAGCTGTCCCGCACACTTTTTTGGCCTTACCGCAAATCAACTTACGCAATTTGCGTATAGTCTTTTTTCAATGGGACTTCCATAGCGCCAGTTTTACAAGCTTTTTTTTTAGGCCAAAAAGTGAGCGGTACATCCTATCCCGCAAGATTCGTAACGCATTCTAAAGTCAGTAGTTATGAGTTTTACACTACAAAGCTGTAGAATAAAACTCATAACTAAAGTGCTAAAAAAGTACACTAACACCCATAAACTACCTATTAACCCCTAAACCGAGGCCCTCCAGCATCCCAAACACTAAATTTTTTTTATTAACCCCTAATCTGCCGCTCCCGACATCGCCGCCACTAGAATAAACATATTAACACCTAAACCGCTGCACTCCCACATCACAAAGATTAGTTAAATATTATTAACCCCTAATCTGCTGTCCCTAACATCGCCGCCACCTACCTACATTTATTAACCCCTATTCTGCCGCCCCCAATGTCGCCACCACTATACTATATTTATTAACCCCTAAACCTAAGTCTAACCCTAACCCTAACACCCCCTAACTTAAATATAATTAAAATAATTCTAAATAAAACCTACAATTAATAAATTAAATTACTAAATAATTACTAAATAATTCCTATTTAAAACTAAATACTTACCTGTAAAATAAACCCTAAGCTAGCTACAATATAACTAATAGTTACATTGTATCTAGCTTAGGGTTTATTTTTATTTTACAGGCAAGTTTGTATTTATTTTAACTAGGTAGAATAGTTACTAAATAGTTATTAACTATTTAATAACTACCTAGCTAAAAGAAATACAAATTTATCTGTAAAATAAAACCTAACCTAAGTTACACTAACACCTAACACTACACTACAATTAAATAAATTACCTAAATTAAAGTGTCAGTAAACATTAAAAATAATGTTATATAATTCTGCACATAGTGCAGAATTATATAACATTATATTAGCGCAAACGTTTTAAAACAAAATTTCCCCTTTGAATTTTAAAAAAAACCTGCTGTTTTACAGACCCGCTCTCTGTGATCTTCTGAGCGGGTCTGTTTTTTTCAAACAGCGCATCGGGCCAGCTGTATAGTCACAGCCCGGCCCGACCGCGCCATAGCACTAAGTGCAGATCGCTCCTGCTCTGTCAGACAGCAGGAGCGAGCTGCACTTAGTCTTATGGCGCGGTCGGGCCAGGCTGTGACTATACAGTTGGCCTGATGCGCTGTTTGAAAAAAACAGACCCGCTCAGAAGATCACAGAGAGCGGGTTTGTAAAACAGCAGGGGTTTTTTAAAATTCAAAGGGGAAATTTTGTTTTAAAACGTTTGCGCTAATATAATGTTATATAATTCTGCACTATGTGCAGAATTATATAACATTATTTTTAAGGTTTACGGTCCCTTTAAATACAATTAACTAAATGAAATACAATTACCTAAATTACAAAAAAAATAAAAACACTAAATTACACAAAATAAAAAACAAATTACTACATATTTAAACTAATTACACCTAATCTAGTAGCCCTATCAAAATAAAAAAGCGCCCCCCCCCAAAAAAAAAAAAAAAAAAAAAAAACCCTAGCCTAAACTAAACTACCAATAGCCCTTAAAAGGGCCTTTTGCGGGGCATTGCCCCAAAGAAATCAGCTCTTTTACCTGTAAACAAAAATACAAACAACAGTAAAACCCACCACCCACACAACCAACCCCCCAAATAAAACCCTAACAAAAAAAAAACCTAAGCTCCCCATTGCCCTGAAAAGGGCATTTGGATGGGTATTGCCCTTAAAAGGGCATTTAGCTTTATTGCAGCCCAAAGCCCTAACCTAAAAATAAAACCCACCCAATAAACCCTTAAAAAACCTAACACTAACCCCTGAAGATCCATTTACAGTTTTGAAGAGCTGACATCCATCCTCAACGAAGCCGGGAGAAGTCTTCATCCATCCCGGGAGAAGTGGTCCTCCAGACGGACAGAAGTCTTCATCCAGACGGCATCTTCTGTCTTCATCCATCTGGCGCGGAGCAGGTCCATCTTCAAGACATCCGGCGCGGAGCATCCTCTTCAATCGATGACTACCCAACAAATGAAGGTTCCTTTAAGTGACGTCATCCAAGATGTTCCAATCAGCCAATAGAATGTGAGCTCAATCCTATTGGCTGATTGGATCAGCCAATAGGATTGACGTTCAATCCTATTGGCTGATTGCATCAGCCAATAGGATTTTTTCAACCTTAATTCCGATTGGCTGATAGAATTCTATCAGCCAATCGGAAATCTAAGGGACGCCATCTTGGATGACGTCACTTAAAGGAACCTTCATTCATTGGGTAGTCATTGGCAGAAGAGGATGCTCCGCACTGGATGTCTTGAAGATGGACCCGCTTCGCGCTGGATGGATGAAGATAGAAGATGCCGCCTGGATAAAGACTTCTGCCCGTCTGGAGGACCACTTTTCCCGGCTTGGATGAAGACTTCTCCCGGCTTCATTGAGGACTTCTTTCCGCTTCGATGAGGACTTCTCCCAGCTTCGTTGAGGATGGATGTCGGCTTTTCAAAATTGTAAGTGGATCTTCAGGGGTTAGTGTTAGGTTTTTTTTAAGGGTCTATTGGGTTGGTTTAATTTTAGGTTAGGGCTTTGGGCTGCAATAGAGCTAAATGCCCTTTTAAGGGCAATGCCCATCAAAATGACCTTTTCAGGGCAATGGAGAGCTTAGTTTTTTTTTAGTTAGGATTTTATTTGGGGGGTTGGTTGTGTGGGTGGTGGGTTTTACTGTTGGGGGGTTGTTTGTATTTTTTTTTACAGGTAAAAGAGCTGATTTCTTTGGGGCAATGCCCCGCAAAAGGCCCTTTTAAGGGCTATTGGTAGTTTAGTTTAGGCTAGGGTTTTTTTTTTTGGGGGGGGGGGCTTTCTTATTTTGATAGGGCTATTAGATTAGGTGTAATTAGTTTAAATATCTTGTTTTTTATTTTGTGTAATTTAGTGTTTGTTTGTTTTTTGTAATTTAGGTAATTGTATTTAATTTAGTTAATTGTATTTAATTTAGGCAATTTATTTAATTGTAGTGTAGTGTTATGTGTTAGTGTAACTTAGGTTAGGTTTTATTTTACAGGTAAATTTGAATTTATTTTAGCTAGGTAGTTATTAAATAGTTAATAATTATTTAGTAACTATTCTACCTAGTTAAAATAAATACAAACTTCCCTGTAAAATAAAAATAAATCCTGAGCTAGATACAATGTAACTATTAGTTATATTGTAGCTAGCTTAGGGTTTATTTTACAGGTAAGTATTAAGTTTTAAATAGGAATGATTTAGTTATTAATTGTAGGTTTTATTTAGATTTATTTTAATTATATTTAAGTTAGGGGGTGTTAGGGTTAGGGTTAGACTTTTTCTCAGCCGGCTCTCCCCATTGATGTCTATGGGGAAATCGTGCACAAGTACGTACAACCAGCTCACCGCTGACTTAAGCAGCACTGGTATTGAAGTGTGGTATGGAGCACAGTTTTGCTCTACGCTCACTTCTTGCCTAATAACGCCAGGTTTATAAAAAACGTTAATACCAGCGCTGTAGATAAGTGAGCGGTGACAATAACGTGCAAGGTAGCACTGCATCCCTCATAACGCATAACTCGTAATCTGGCCGTATATTATTAATCTTTTTGGGAGAAATACACTATATATTTACTTGTTATTAGACTGCATGAAGGTGTGGTTCTCTATCCAGTCATTCTGTCATTCTGGTCGGGGGCAGATTAAATTGTTTTTGGATCAGTCCAAAATCTATATTTTTCTTAGGGTTTGAATAGATTTTCAGAATGAGACCTTCTATGCGAAGAATCTTTCTTTCTCAGTACACTCTGTGATTAATTTTCAGAAGTGATTATGCCAGTTCTTTTTTGCAGGAACAGGGTTTGGGTTTTTATTCAATTCTATTCTTTGTCCCAAAGAAGAAGGGTTTATTCAGTCCATTTTTTGGATCTGAAGACTTTTATATTGTTTTGTTAGAGTTTCAACTTTTATGTTGGACTATTATGCCTTTTTGTTAAGGTAATTTCATGTCCACTCATTTTTCAGGATGTTTATCCTCATATTTTATTTTCATTCAGTCTACTTGTGGATTCTGAGATTTACTTTTTTAAATAAGCTTTACTAATTTGTCACTTTTCCATTTGGTCTAGCGACAGCTTTATGAATCTTTTCATAGGTTCTTGGTGCCCTTCTTTCTGTAAAGTATTGTGATGCTTCCTTATTTGGATGGTATCTTGGTATTAGCTTAAACTTTTCTTTTATTAATATGGACAGATAGCTCAGCATACTAATGCACTGTGGCTGAGCCGTGTAGCAACCTAAGGGTTGCAGATTAGATTCCTGGCGAGGTCCATTCAGCCTTTCATTCCCTGAGGTCGATGAATGAGCAGCGTTTTGAGTCCCTTAAGGGTAATTAGACACACTTACAAGTACCCAATACATACAAATGAAAGAGCAGTCTTCATATATATGGATCTTTCTTTTTTGGAATCTCTTATGAATCAACTAAGTTTTGTTTCTTAAAAACATAGTTATAGGATTTCATTTACCTAAGAGTTTCTCCTCAGACAAGGGACACTTCTTTTTGGGTTTTTAGATGGATTCTGCGTTCATGTCTTTGTCTATATCGGACAAAAGTCAATTGTATTTGGCATTAGCCTGACAGTCTGAAACATTTCTTTCAGTGGCTATGTGCATGAAAGTCTTAGGTCTCATAACTGCAGCATCGGGCGTGGTTTCCTTTGCTCATTTTCATCTGAGATCTTCTTTTGCATTGCATACTGAATCTATGATGCAGGGTTTGTTTTCAGTTATCACAGTTGATATTCTTAAATCCTGAACACTCTACTCTCTCTGTTTTTGAGGATTAGTCTATCATCGTTTTATTCAGGGGGTCTCCTTTTGTTCGTCCTTCCTGGACTGTATTCTTAATGGATGCAAGTCTTGCAGGTTGGGGAGCTGTCTGAGGTTTCCAATCGATATTTAAACTCTGTGCTATTTTTAGAGCTCTTTTGAGGCTTGGCTTCTTTTAGGAGAGAATTTTTCTTTTAGACAGACAATATCACAATTGTGGCATATGTCAATCATTTAATAGGGACTCACAGTTCCTTAGCAATTAAGAAGTATCTTGAATACGTTCTTAGGTGGTTTTCATCTCCTGTCTAATCTTTACGATTTATATATCCTTAGGTGGAAATCCTTAGGATCCTTAGGTGGAAATGGTGGATACATTTGCAGTGTCTTGGTTTTAGCAACCTGACTACATCCTTCCGCCTCTGGTTTTTTTCTTCCAAATGTGTTCTTCAAGATCGTTTTGGAATAGTCTCATATGTTTCTGATAGCATCAGCATGGCCTCTTAAGTTTGGTATGTGGATCTTGTTCAGACGTCCAGTTACCATCCTTGGCCGCTTTTTCTTTGGCTAGCCCTTTTGTTTTAGGAGCTATTTTTCCATCGGGATTTCAAATTACTAATTTGAAGGTATGGAAATTGTTTAGTGTTTAGTCATAGAGGTTTCTCTGACCCAGTTTTTATCACTATGTTGCAGGCTTATAAGTCTGTTTTAAAGAACATTGTTTTCCTGACATTTACTATATTGTTCAGACTTTGGTTTGTATCAAGTCTGTTATTTAATCAATTTCTCCTCTTTGGAGTCTTAAATTGTTTTTTTTTTTTTTAAAGGCTTTGCGGGGTCTTTAATTTGAGCCTATGCATACTTTGAATATTAGACTACTTTCTTGGAAAGTATTGTTCATTTTTAGGCTATCTTTTCAGCTAGAAGAGTTTTCTGATTTGTCTGCTCTCTCTTGTCAGTCTCCTTTTCTGATTTTCATCAGGATAAGGCTGTTTTGCGGACTTCGTTTAAATTTCTTCCTAAGGTTGTGAATTCTTATAACTTTGGTAGGGAATTTTTTTGTTCCTTCCTTGTGTCCTAACCCTAAGAATTCTTTTTAGAGATCTTTACATTCTTTGAATATCCTAAGAGCTTTGAAATATTATGTCAAAGCTACTATAAGTTTCAGGAAGACTTCTAGTCTATTTGTTGTTTTTTCTGGTCCTAGGAAGGTCAGAAAACCTCTACCGTTTATTTGCCATCTTGGTTAAGCTTTTATTTCTTAAAGGGACATTAAACATTAAATAAATGCTAGATAGAATTAAAAATAAAATATTAGTCTGAGAATAACATGTAGATGTATTTTGCAAAGTTTCATTAGTTGTTTAAATATTGACAAAATAATTGTAAACGTTTAGTGTCTATAAAACAATGGGGGCTGCCATTCTGTAACTTAGGTTACCTTTTCTTGCTGTGGCCAGTTAGGGACAGTTATACATAGGTCCCTCGAGTGTGCAGCTAATGGCTGTGAGGAATATAACAGTGTTCTGCACTTCCATTTCTAACTGGAACTGACAAGCTTACAATTTCAGAATGGAATTACAGGGAAAGGGGACAAAATAAATAATGAAAGTATATTGCAAACTTCATTTTAGATATTTGATTTATCATTTTATATTGCCTTCTCAAAGTGTTTAATGTCCCTTAAAGCTTATTTGGAGGCGGGACAGTCTGCGCTTCAGAGTATTGTGAACAAATGGACAGATAGTATCCGGTCTGATTTGCAACCTTGTTACAAAGTTACCCGCAAAAGTGTGGAAGCGGATATATCCTCAGAGAGATTCTCTCTGTTATGACCATATGTTTCAAATTAGGAAACTTATACACAGTACCTTACTCCTTAAAGGGCCATAATACCCAAATGTTTAATTACTTGAAAGTGATGCAGCATAGCTGTAAAAAGCTGATTAGAAAATATCACCTGAACATCTCTATGTAAAAAAGAAAGATATTTTACCTCAAAAGTTCCTCAGTAGCCACATCCCATTGTAAAGGATTTCTAAGCAGCATATTAGTGTGTCTGTCCTGGGACATCTGAAGGGATGAGCATCGTGAACTCTCATATTATTTCACCAATCAGGTAAAGGAAGCTTACTATGAAATCTCATGAGAGTTAAGTCAAATCTCATGAGATCACAGTAAGAGTTCATGACCTCAGCACTGCTGATGTTGATTGGCTGCTGTTCATTTCTTCATTTTTTTAATTTTTTTACCTGCAGCTGGGAGCAGCTGAGTATAACTTTTTACACAGAACTTACTCTGCTGAGCTGAGGAAATTGTGAGGAAAAATATCTTCCTTTTTTACATAGAGATGCTCAGGTGATATTTTCCTGTCAGATTTTTACAGTTCTGCTGCATCAGTTTCAAGTGATTTAGCATATGAGTATTATGTCCTTTTAATGGAGATAATGGAGATTAGTCAGGATCACACCGGTCTGTCTTGGCATGTGTCTCCCCTCTGCGTTCCACTGAATCACGTGTCTGCCTAACACGTCATAGCATTCCGGGCATCAGAGGTATTGTGGTAGATGCGGTCTCCAGATTTTCAAAGACAGACCTCCAAAAACATCTGCTCTTTAGTGCATTTAGCATGCAGGATGAGTTTTATTGGATCTTGTTATTGTATTTCTGTGTCTTAGATGTGTTATATTTATTAAATCCTTTGCAGTTCCTTAAAAAAATATTTAAGCAAGTAATTGATAATAATGAATTGTATTCAAAGCAACTGCAAGAACACCCTTTCCAGTGGGCTGGAGTCTCTCCCACACACAATGGGAAATTTATTTTATTTTTGCTGCTGCCTACTGGTTACTTTTCTCTGAAATGACAATGCCATCATTGTTATCCTTACTAATCATCATCATGCAACATCCTCCTTCCCTTGTATTTATTTATTTTCTTTAATTTGTGTTATGTATTTGTATTTTTTTACTATGGATCAGCCTACCTTTATACCAATTCCTAAAGAAACTGACTGCACTTTTCAAATAATCAATAATAAATAATAATAACAAAAAAATAGAACCTTCTATCCAATCTGCGAACTGCAGCATTTTTTTCTTGTTTATAGGTTACATTCCTTCAGCTACCTTATCTCTGAATAGACCATTCCACACGGATACTTAAAGGGACAGTCTAGTCAAAATGAAACTCTAATGGTTCAGATAGGGCATGCGATTTTAAACAACTTTCCAATTTAGTTTTATCATCAAATTCACTTTGCTTTCTTGGTATTCTTTGTGGAAAGCTAAACCTAGGTAGGTTCATGTGATAATTTCTAAGCTGTTGAACTGCCTCTAATCTCAGTGCATTTTGACAGTTTTTCACAATTAAAGGGACACTGAACCCAATTTTTTTATTTTGTGATTCAGTTAGAGCATACAATTTTTTTTTTTTTTTTTTTATTATTTTTTTAGGAGCTGCTGATGTATGAGCATGAATTTATATTATATGCACACACCTACATACAGTCCGTGAGCAACTTGCAGTCTATACAGTATCAAGACAGACAGCGGAGCAGTGTAGATTAGTGGCACTGCACACAGTGGTGTAAGTGGCTCAAAGCAGCTCTGAATAGAAGGGTGCATCTGCTTCTGTACGAGTGGGTCTGCATGCAACAATATGATCCACACAGAGCAGAGTGTGTGTGGTGGCTCTGCCTGAAACAATATTAGAGAGCTCCAAAGAACGGTGTGTGTGTTTGTGGTGGCTCTGCATGAAGCAATGTGATCAGATGGCTTCACATAGGGCAGGGTGTGTGTGGTGGCTCTGCTTAAAACAATATGATCAGATGGCTCCTTACAGAGCAGGGTGTGTGTGTATGCTTGTGATTGGTGGCTCTGCATGAAACAATGTGAACAGATGCCTCCACAAAGAAGGGTGTATGTGTTTGTGGTGGCTCCGCTTAAAACAATATGATCAGATGGCTCCACAAAGAGCAGGGGGGGTGTGGTGGCTTTGCATGAAACAGCAAGTGGTGGCCCTGCATAAAATATAATCAGATGGCTCCACAAAGATGGGGGTCTGTATAGTGGCTCTGTATAAAACAATGTTGCAAAAGCAGCAGGTGGGTAACAGCTCTGAGCAATGTGTGGCCCAGTAAGTAATGGGATTAGGTTGCTCTATGTAGAGTGTTAGTGGTCCAGCATGGGTGGGTGGCTGAGCAAAAACAGTGTGTGAAAAAGCTGCTCTGAAGGAAGCGACAAATGGGTGACTACAGAACTGCAGAATATGTGTAGGTTGCTCTGTATGACAGAGCGCTTCCAGTGAATACAAAGACTAGAAGGCTGGGGCCAGGCTTACTTTGTGGGATGCAGCAGTGTAAGGGTTAAAACATATTTTTAGGGAAAATACAGGGACAGGGTGCAGCGAAGCTCTCACCATAACAGAGGCTAGAAAACATATGGCGTGAATGTACCAGAAAGAGAGGGGCAGAAATGAGAAGACTGACCATAACCACTGACAGAAGTGGAGTGTGAGGGCAAAAAAACAAAACAAAGAGTCCCTGGCAAAAATCCCAATTGCAAATGAGAAGAGGGGAGACAGAAGCAGACTTGCCCAGAACAGGAAATTGAGGAGAGTCCATGGCCGACGAGAGGGAACAATCTGGGGGCCAGGAAAGGTGCCTTCTTGGAGATATCGTTCTTGCAATGCATCCATTTCCTGATACAGTTTATGCAACCAGTTAGCAGCTTCCTTCTCATCAACAGGAATTTCTTCCAGTGGAAACCGTCTCACACACATGTCTGCTTCATATTTCTTCCCATATAAAATGCCCAACAGGGATGGATTTTTATTTCCACGGAAATTCAGTGTCACATCATAGACCGCAGAGACTGTGCCTCGTAAACACTCTACCGCTGTGGTAAACACTCGGGTACGTGGAAGGAGATGGTGCTTCAGCCGAGCCAGACCCTTTTTGTCAGTGACCTCCATACTGATCTTGTGCTTTGTCTCAGTAAAACGTGTCCCCTCACAATACAACAGGAACCATATGTACTCCGGATAATCTTTCAGGCTGCGGAGCCCCTCTAAAACCGTCTCTCTGTCCTCCTCCCACTTGCGTTTGCAGAACACGATCTCCAGGAAATACCAGGTCCAGCCAATGAGAGGAACCATCAGCAGCTCCTTCTTTGCAAGAACCTTGGAGCTGCCCAGAACTCCAAAGCACTCACACATCGTCCAGCCACAAAGGAAGTCAATCTCAAAGTTGTGGTTGAGAATGATAATGGCATGTTCCTTCCCAAAGTGGTCCACAGTCTGCTGGTCTGTAAACAGGGTGCACTGAGTGCCAGACCACCACTCCAACAACATCACCAGCTGGCTCCAGAAGGAATATGCCAGGCGGCAGTTGATGTGGCGATACAGCTGCCTGTTTACCCACCATAGAGGAAGGGTGCAAAGCTGCAGGAAGTTGATAATGAGGCCACTCAATACAAAGACAAATCCAATGAGTAGATGAACAACAAATTGGGTCTTCACAAACTCCCAGACCCCCATCCTGCACCCACCGTTCAGTGCCGCTTACACGGACACTCACTCGCCACCGTCCTGCTTGGGAGTCACGCAGCTGCTGAGTGCAAACACCTTACGATCAGTGCCGGCTCTCTAATTAGGCCTCGCGCTTGCTGGGGGCCTCCCGTGGACTCATTGATTGAATTACAGTGAGACTGAGAGTCAGACTCTAACAGAGGTGTCCAGTGACTGCCACTGCCCGTGTTGCGTGCTGATGGTCAGGGAGCAGTAACTGACAGTCTGACTCCACTCTCCAGCGGTCACCCCCCTTGACCCGGCCGTCACCCACGCGCCGCCGCTATCATGTTTGTTTCAGTCAGGTGGCGGGTGCGCGCTCAGTTCACGTGTGGCGTTAGATTGCAGTGCAAGGCCTGGCCTAGAGCATGCAATTTTAAGCAACTTTCTAATTTACTCCTATTATCATTTTTTCTTCGTTCTCTTGCTATCTTTATTTGAAAAAGAATGCATCTCAGCTTTTTTTTTTGGTTTCAGTACTCTGGACAGCACTTTTTTATTGGTGGATGAATTTATCCACCAATCAGCAAGGACAACCCAGGTTGTTCAACAAAAATAGGCCGGCATCTAAACTTACATTCTTGCATTTCAAATAAAGATACCAAGAGAATGAAGAAAATTTGATAATAGGAGTAAATTAAAAAGTTACTTAAAATTTCATGCTCAATCTGAATCACGAAAGAAAATTTTTGGGTACAGTGTCCCTTTAAACATTGTAAGTTCATGTGTGTCAAATAGATAACATTCTGCACACTCCAGTGGAGTTATTTAAGAGTCAGCACTGATTGGCTAAAATGCATATCTATCAAAAGAACTGAAATAAGAGGGCAGTCTGCAGAGTCTTAGAAAAAAGGCAATCCCAGAGGTAAAAAGTATATTAACCCCTTAGTGACCGGACTACTTTTCAATTTTCTTACCGTTAGGGCTGTTTTTACATTTTTGCAGTATTTGTGTTTAGCTATAATTTTCCTCTTACTCATTTACTGTACCCACACATATTATATGCAGTTTTTCTCGCCATTAAATGGAATGTCTAAAGATAACATTATTTTCATCATATCTTATAATTTACTATAAACAAAAATATAAAATATGATGAAAAAATAGAAAAAAACACACGTTTTATAACTTTGACCCCCAAAATCTGTTACACATCTACAACCACCATGTAGCGATAGTTATATTGTAACACTGATATCTGTCAGAAATCCCTGAATAACCCTTCACATGTATATATATATATATATATATATATATATTTAGTAGACAACCCAAAGTATTGAGCTAGGCCCATTTTGGTATATTTCATGCCATCAATTCACCGCAAAATGCGATCAAATAAAAAAAATCCTTAACTTTTTCACAAACATTTTCACAAACTTTAGGTTTCTCAATGAAATTATTTACAAACATCTTGTGCAATTATGGCACAAATTGTTGTAAATGCTTCTCTGGGATCCCCTTTGTTCAGAAATAGCAGACATTTATGGCATTTCTTTTTGGTAATTAGAAGGCCGCTAAATGCCACTAAACACTTGTATTATGTACAGCAGTGAAGGGGTTAATTTGGTAGCTTGTCGGGTTAATTTTAGCTATAGCGTAGTCTAGTAGACAACCCAAAGTATTGATCTATGCTTATTTTGGTATATTTCATGCCACCATTTCACCGCCAAATGCGATCAAATAGAAAAAATAGTTCACTTTTTCACAAACTTTTTCACAAACTTTAGGTTTCTCAATAAACTTATTTACAAACAGCTTGTGCAATTATGTCACAAATGGTTGTAAATTCTTCTCTGGGATCCCCTTTGTTTAGAAATTGCAGACATATAGGACTTTTGCATTGTTTTTTGGTAATTAGATGCCAGCTAAATGTCGCTGCGCACCACACTTGTGTTATGCCCGGTAGAGAAGGGGTTAATTATGTAGCTTGTAGGGTTAATTTTAGCTTTAGTGTAGAGATCAGTCTCCCACCTGATACATCCCACCCCCTAATCCCTCCCTGACCCCTCTCAAACAGCTCTTTTCCCTCCCCAACCCCACAATTGTCACCGCCATCTTAAGTACTGGCAGAAAGTTTGCCAGTAATAAAATAAAAGGCTTTGTTTTTATTTATTTTTTATTTTATTTTTTAATATATATTCTGCAGTATAGGATCCCCCCTTAGCCCCCAACCTCCCTGATCCCCCCTAAACAGCTATCTAACCCTCCCCCCTCTACCTATTTGCCACCATCTTGGGTACTGGCAGCTGTCTGCCAGTACCCAATTTGCAATAAAATTGGCTTTTTTTATTAAAAAAAAACAAACAAACAAACAAAAAATTTCTGTAGTTTAGCTGCCCCCTCAATAACCTACCCCCCACCCACTCCCAGATCCCTTTGACAACATTTCTCCCCCCCCCCCTCGCTCCTTCCCTTTCACTTAACAGTTCCATAGTGTAGCAGTCCCACCTGTTCCCACCCCCGTGCGGGCTCTCACCCCCGTACATGCTCCCAGAGCCCCCGTGCACAATCCCGCCCCCCTCTTTCCTCAGCACCGGATATCCTCCAGCGACGGGCTGCCCACCCAATTCCCTTCTATGGCTCCCACCCATCAATGATCGGCACCATCGATGGCTGATGCAGAGAGGGCCACAGAGTGGCTCTCTCTGCATTGGTTGTTAAAAAAAAGGGTATTGCACAATGCCTCAATATTGAGGCATCGCTGCAATACCCTGAGAATGTCTGGAAGCGATCACGACCACTCCTACTGCTTGAAACCCCTGAGGATGTACAGGGTAGGTCCTTGGTCATTAAGTGACAGTTTTGGTAGCACTTACCCTGTATGTCCCTGGTCATTAAGGGGTTAAAATAACTGTGTTAGTTATGAAAAACTGAGGAATTGGTAGATTAACAAGTAAGGATTTGATCATGATCTATGGTTTGCCATCTATCTGCATATTAACGGCAGCAGACAAGCCTTTTTTATGTTGTCTCAATCACAATTAGCCATTTATATTGTTTATCAGCAGAAATCATTATCATTTCAGTGATATGTCTGCCCTATTTTACTGATTACAATAAAAATTCTCAATACTTCAAGAAAGAATTACAGCAGACGTATGCAATTCTTTTCGGCCGAATTTCATTTTCGGACGAATTTTGGCCGATTCTGAGATTTGAATGAGTCCGAATTTTAGTATTGGCACCATAACTAAAATTCCAAAAATTAATAAATCAGTTTACAAATTTTCGGATCCATTCTTTATTCATATTCTGAATTTTCATTGTTCTAATTTAAACCGCCATCCCCCGACATTGCCAACACTAACTAGGACACTAAATAAAGCTATTAACCCCTAAACCGCTGTTCCCCGACATCTCCGACACTAACTAAACCTATTAACCCCTAAACCATCCCCCCACATCGCCGACACTAACTAAACCTATTAACCCCTTAACCTTAGTTCCCAAACATCGCCAACACTAACTACACCTATTAACCTCTAAACCGCAGTTCCCCGACATCGACAACACTAACTAAACCTATGAACCCCTAAACCGCCCCCCATATCGACGACACTAACTAAACCTATTAACCCCTAAACTGCAGTTCCCCCGACAGCACCTTAACAAACTAAAACACTAAATAAAGCTATTAACCCCTAAACTGCAGTTCCCAAACATTGCCAACACTAACTAAACCTATTAACCCCTAAATCACAGTTCCCCAACATCACTGACACTAACTATACCTATTAACCTCTAAACTGCCGTACCCCACATTGCAACTACCTAAATTAAACTATATTAACGCCTAAACCTAACACCCCTAACTTTAACATAATTAAAATACACCTAAATTAAAGTTACAATTACTAACTACCTATTTAAAAATAAATACAAACTTACCTGTGAAATAAAAATAAAACCTAAGCTAGTTACAATATTACTATTTACTAGCTACCTAGTTAAAATAAATACAAACTTACCTGTTAAAAAAAATAAAACCTAAGCTTAAACTAAAAAAACCTAAGATTACTAAAAATAAAAAACCTAACATTACAAAAAAATTAAAACGGTAATAGGTTTAGATAGTGTCGGCGATGTGGAGGGGCAGCGGTTTAGGGGTTAATAGCTTTTTTAGTGTTGGGAATGTCGGGGAACGGCAGTTTAGAGGTTAATACATTTAGTTAGTGTTGGCGATGGGGGTGCAGCGGTTTAGGAGTTAATAGGTTTAGTTATTGTTGTTGATGTGGGGGGACGGTGGTTTAGGGGTTAATAGCTTTATTTAGTGTTGGCGATGTCGGGGAACTTCAGTTTAGAGGTTAATAGGTTTAGTTAGTGTTGGCGATGTGGGGGGCAGCGGTTTACGGGTTAATAGCTTTATTTAGTGTCAGCAATGTGGGTGATGGCGGTTTTTTAGATAATATTGTTTTTCGGGAATCAGCATATTCCTTATGTTAAGTAAACTCGGATCTATTCTTTATTCATATTCATTATGCTATTGTAAACTTCAGAATAGAATAATGAATATGAATAAAGAATGGATCCGAAATAATGAACGGATCCGAAAAACGAACGGATCCAAAAACCAATTTAACTTAACATAACTTATTTGCCGAAACATTTTTTTTTTTTAACTTAAAGGGACAGTCTAGTCCAAAAAAAACTTTCATGATTCAGATAGGGCATGTAATTTTAAACAATTTTCCAATTTACTTTTATCACCAATTTTTCTTTGTTCTCTTGGTATTCTTAGTTGAAAGCTTAACCTAGGAGGTTCATATGCTAATTTCTTAGACCTTGAAGGCCGCCTCTTAAGAATGCATTTTAACAGGTTTTTCACCACTAGAGGGTGTTAGATCATGTTTTTCATATAGATAACACTGTGCTTGTGCACGTGAAGTTACCTGGGAGCCATCACTGAATGGCTAAACTCCAAGTCTGTCAAAAGAACTGAAATAAAGGGGCAGTCTGCAGAGGCTTAGATACAAGATAATCACAGAGGTAAAAAATATATAAATATAACTGTGTTGGTTATGCAAAACTAGGGAATGGGTAATAAAGGGATTATCTATCTTTTAAAACAATAACAATTCTGGTGTAGACTGTCCCTTTAAAGGGACATTATACACTCATTTTTTATTTGCATAAATGTTTTGTAGATGATCTATTTATATAGCCCATAAAGTTTTTTTGTTTTTTTTAAATGTATAGTTTTGCTTATTTTTAAATAACATTGCTCTGATTTTCAGACTCCTAACCAAGCCCCAAAGTTTTATGAGAATACCGTGAGATACCTACTCCAGCTTCCTCCTGTTTGTGTAAAGGGTCTTTTCATATGCAAAAGAAGGGGGAGGGGGTCTTATTTCCCACTTGCAGTGGGCTTTCCAGCTACCTTTTCAACAGAGCCAAACTAACAGCTTCTAAGTAAGTTTTTAAACCGTTTTATACTGGATTTTTATATCAGTATCTGTGCATCTTATTCTTTATAGTAGTGTCTATTACATGCAGTTATATGAAAATGAGTGTATACTGTCCCTTCAACTAAACTAATTTCCCAAAATAAAATGATTTATTTAACTTATGAAAAAGAAACTAAACTAAACTCATTTTTTACGTGTTGCACATGTCTAGTTTACAGGGCAATTTTTCACATGAATTGAATCCCACAGATAAAAGGACTTGATAAACCCCAGACAACACCTTCAAATTTTTACCAAAAGTGTTTGACTGTGGCACTAGTTTTGCACATTAGGAAAACACACTGAAATTGCCCACAGCTATACTGGCTGACATTAGGAAGCAATATCACCCGACACTTCTGCTTAATCAATAAAAATTAAGCAATTAATAATAAGAACTTTTAAAAATTAGTCAGAACAATAACCCAACAAACGCACTTGCCCACTATACTGATAATTCCCTGGTTCCAATCCCTATGAGATATACACTCATCGCTATCATTTCAGAGCACAACAGATTTATTGCATCCGCGTCACATGCTCTTCAACCATTGGTGTAATCAGTAAAACATCAACAAGATAACAATTTCCGGTGGTTTCCGGAGGTAAAGATTCCGAGCTTTTGAGGTTTTTAATGGCACAAGAATTTCAAGATTGTGATCTCTGGAAAAACACGCTGACAATACTGGTCAAATTCCCGAAAACATTCTCTACAATAGCAAAATTCTGATCCACCCCCAAGATTCTAATTAATCCTAAAGTAGAGGACTTTATGATTCTAATGTCTATATTAATCAACTGTACTATGCACAATAACGAGAAAAAGATTTAAAAAATGATGGGATAAAAAACAAAATTAAAGTGCTATATACATATACCACCTCTACTTCTAAAAACAATTATCCATTTTTAAAAAAAAATAATATTCTGATTCTAGCTACCATTATAGTTGTCATTTACAGTGATGGTCATTACCTTGAACTGCCTATTATAAGATATGGTAAAAAACAAACAAAGAAAAAACAATCAAACAGATATGTGCACTATCAACAGGAAATCTGTGTTTTGCCTATGCTCAGTAGAGGACTTTTTTGTGTGGTAACAATCACGTGACAGGAAGCAAACAGATTAACTTAACCTCTATAATGGTAGCTCTCTTATTTCCCTACAGGCAGTGGCTACACTGAGAATTTTCTAAGTGTTCAATTTGCAAGAAAACAAGAAAATTGTTTGCTGTTTTTAACACAATGGGGGGTAGTTATCAAGCCGTCAACCTCAAATACGCTGGAATTCCACAGCATATTTGTGGCGAGGCTGATTCGCCTTAGTTATCAAGCCCTACTGCCTGGCAAAAGTAGAATTTAGTGACGTAAGCTTCGATCCGCCGGACTCAGTCCGACACAGAGCGATTCTTACGTCACTCCAGATGTTCCGCACACAAGTGCGGCACAATCTGACTACTTTTGCTAGTTATCAAAAAACTAGCAGATACGCTCAGCACTTTTCCGGCCCAGCGTACCTGGTTTTCAATCCGCAGCCCTGGAGGCGGCGGATCCCATAGGAATCAATGGGAGTCTGACCATAGCGAAAGTTCATGTTCGCTGCTGCCAGACATCCCATTCATTCCTATGGGAGCTGTCTACACCTAACACCCTAACATGTACCCCGAGTCTAAACACCCCTAATCTGTCCCCCTACACCGCCGCAACTAAATAAATGTATTACCCCCTAAACCGCCGCTCCCGGAGCCCACCGCAAGCTATACTAAATATGTTACCCCCTAAACCGCCGCTCCCGGAGCCCACCGCCACTCTAATAAACTGATTAACCCCTAAACCGCCGCTCCCGGAGCCCACCGCAAGCTATAATAAATATGTTAACCCCTAAACCGCCGCTCCCGGTCCCCGCCGCAACTATAATATATGTATTAACCCCAATACCCCGCTCTCAGACCCCGCCGCCACCTACATGATACCTATTAACCCCTATCCTGCCCCCCTATACCGTCGCCCTCTATAAAAAAGTTATTAACCCCTATCCTGCCGATCCTGGACCTCGCCGCAACTAAATAAATAGTTTAACCCCTAAACCGCCGCTCCAAGACCCGCCGCCACCTACATGATACATATTAACCCCTATCCTGCCCCCCCTATACCGTCGCCACCTATAATAAATTTATTAAGCCCTATCCTGCCCCCCACTACACCGCTGCCACTGTAATAAAATTATTAACCCCTAAACCTAAGTCTAACCCTAACCCTAACACCCCCCTAACTTAAATATTAATTAAATAAATCTAAATAATATTTCTCTTATTAAATAAATTAATCCTATTTAAAACTAAATACTTAACTTTAAAATAAACCCTAATATAGCTACAATATAAATAATAATTATATTGTAGCTATCTTAGGATTTATTTTTATTTTACAGGCAACTTTCAATTTATTTTAACTAGGTACAATAGCTATTAAATAGTTATTAACTATTTAATAGCTACCTAGCTAAAATAAAGAGAAATTTACCTGTAAAATAAAAACTAACCTAAGTTACAATTACACCTAACACTACACTATACTTTAATAAATTATTCCTATTTAAAACTAAATACTTACCTGTAAAATAAACCCTAAGATAGCTACAATATAATTAATAATTGTAGCTATTTTAGGATTTATATTTATTTTACAGGTAACTTGGTATTTATTTTAGCTAGTTAGAATAGTTATTAAATAGTTATTAACTATTTAATAACTACCTAGCTAAAAGAAATACCAAATTAGCTGTAAAATAAATCCTAACCTAAGTTACTATTAAACCTAACACTACACTATTATTAAATTAATTAAATAAATTAACTACAAATAACTACAATTAAATACAATTAAATAAACTAACTAAATTACAAAAAATAAAAAAAGCTAAGTTACAAAAAATAAAAACAATAAGTTACAAACATTTGAAAAATATTACAACAATTTTAAGCTACTTACACCTAATCTAAGCCCCCTAATAAAATAACAAACCCCCCCAAAATAAAAAAAATTCCCTACCCTATTCTAAATTAAAAAGTTCAAAGCTATTTTACCTTACCAGCCCTTAAAAGGGCCTTTTGCGGGGCATGCCCCAAAGAATTCAGCTCTTTTGCCTGTAAAAGAAAAATACAACCCCCCCAACATTAAAACCCACCACCCACATAACCCTAATCTAACCCAAACCCCCCTTAAAAAACTAACACTACCCCCCTGAAGATCATCCTACCTTGAGTCGTCTTCACTCAGCCGAGCCACCGATGGAACCGAAGAGGAGATCCGGAGCGGAAGAAGTCATCATCCAAGGGGCGCTGAAGAAATCTTCCATCCGATGAAGTCATCTTCCAAGCGGCACTGAAGAAATCTTCCATCCGATGAAGTCATCTTCCAAGCGGCGTCTTCAATCTTCATCCATCCGGAGCGGAGCGAGCCATCTTCAGACGAGCCGACGCAGAGCCATCCTCTTCTTCCTGACGACTACCGACGAATGGATATTCCTTTAAGGGACGTCATCCAAGATGGTGTCCCTTCAATTCCGATTGGCTGATAGGATTCTATCAGCCAATCGGAATTAAGGTAGAAAAAATCTGATTGGCTGATTGAATCAGCCAATCAGATTGAAGTTCAATCCGATTGGCTGATCCAGTCAGCCAATCAGATTGAGCTCGCATTCTATTGGCTGTTCGCATTCTATTGGCTTGTGAGTCTTGAGAAAGGTCAGTGAAGACCGAAACCGGTTGACTGGTAAGGAGTATTTTAATTGTGATCACATTAAGAAGCCATCTGCACTATTGTTTGCCTTTCCTTTTTTGGCAGGTAAGGGACAACATTGCAAGTTGGAATTATTTGTTAACTACCGCCCAAGAAGATATCTACATAATCAGCAGTTGGGATCCATATTGAGATAGACTATAGCAAGATTCTTATTATCCAATTTGAATATTTATTTGGACTTTTAAGCATTTTATGTTATATCATCCGTTTCTTAAACCACTGTTGTTATATGGTCTCTTTTAATTAACATCTCGAGGCTCTTTGAGCAAGTCCCTTATATCTAGCTCAGCAACTCTGAGCCCTTTATATTCAAATTTTAGGGTATCAATTTAGAGCCTGTGTTCAATTTCAATCCAATCACAAAGTTTTGCCACTTTTCAATGTTTATAATAGATATTTGTTCACATCACATCACAGTTTGCAAGCAGAAACACATTTGAACACACGTTAAAGTTGTGCTGTTGTTTTTATTTGGTTCTATTTATGCTTTATGTATGCATTAGTTGATTTGTCAAAAATTCACTTGTATATCGTTTTATTTTGAATTCATTGTTTATTTTGAAAATAAGGTTCACACACCCCTGCAATATTTTTCTCACATCTCTACACCCTTTTTGGATAAACACATAGGCACAACCTCAGGTCTTATATTTTGAATTCAGGTTCTAGACAATCCTGTAACATTTTTTGTCCACCTGTTAGGATTTACATAATTTTGGATAAACACATAGGCAAAACCCCAATTCGGAGCCACTTACATTTCACACCCACCGGTTTCAAGCAACCTGGAATCTATCCACCTGTGCATTGTAACCCATTGTTTTTATAAATAGAGTGTGCATAAGCGCTCCTAGCATTCACATATTAGAATTTAAGTTTTATGAGATAGACATTATTTGTTAGATTTTTTTGTTGTTATTAATTGTTCTACAAGCATTTTTAAATTGATCCAAGTGTTTCAATATATATTTTAAAGTGTAACATGGATCCATGACTAATTGTTGTATAATTTTAAATGTACCAACTTTTTTATCTTATGTATTTCAACCTATTGTTACCTTTGGTATTTGACTATCTGCCCATAGACCCTGCCTACGTTGTTTGGCGGTCTGATATCCAATCTTAAAATTGAATCCACCCTTGGCAACTAGGTGCCAATTTATTAGAGCTGGAGGTCTGTTGCGTTATATAGTTGGCGCTTAGTTATCACCTTTCCACACATTCAATCTCTTCTCAGTTCTGTCACTGATGTTTTAATTTCCTGTTTGAGGGAGGAATGATGTGAGTCCATTTTAGTGGAAAGAGAATTGATTAATTCAATAAGGGCTACATTGTCAGCTCTGTTAGGAGACTGATCATGTAAGTCCAGAGAGCTGGATCTACCGTGAATGATTGGTGAATGTATAGAATCATCATCCGATAAATCTCTGTCTACATGAAGTTTATTGTGGAAGTGATCAGCAACTGTTTGTGGTGTTTTCATTTCTTCCTCTGAGAATGTGCCATTTTTTTTAATATTAGCACTGATAATGTGCTGTTATAAAGCCGATAAGGAGAGTAATTGGTTAGTACTCCGGAGGGAGCAGTATTATTAGTGGCACCTCACTAACTGCCTTTATTTCATTTACAACACTCTCAATCTCGTCACCTAGGCGTTATAGTGTTGGATTTACTCTCACCTCCATGTCCGGAATATTGCTTCTGAGATCCGAGTTTATGCGTCTCCTTATAGTAAGACGTCTAAAAATGGCGGCCGTTTGTGCCCAAATTCCTAGGCGCTTCTCAAGCTGAATGACAAACCACTTCTGTAATTACTCTCGGTCTTGGTTTGTGAAAAGCCAAAAGCAAATTTGCTTCTCTGGCAGTGGTCACCCTGATACCTTGTCTCTTCCCTGTCCAGCTGGTTATACCACCTGGGGCCTTTAGCTGTTCAGTTCTCTTCGTCTCTCCACTACAGCTGTTAGAGTAAATTTAATTTCAAGAAACAGTCTCCTCTTGATGCGCAGGGCTTTAGGTGTTGGGGTAAACTTTATCAGCTGGTTTATATATATTAAGTAGTTAATAAATGTGAATTATTATTGACCTATTCAGGGACTCTCCTCCGTGTGCGTCTTTGTTCTTCCCCAGTTGGCTCCGCCTCCCGAATCAGTTATTTAACCAATACGACGCCTCCCTCCGTTTGTTCCTCTACACTAACTTGATCAGTTGTTACACACAAGTTTAAGTACCTATACTAAAGGTTCAATAAGTAAGGACAAACATACAGAGTTAATAAGTGCAATTGATTTACAGTGGAATATCTGACAACTCACAAACAAGTTGGGGGGACAAACCGCTAAAGCCAGCTCACAGTACATTTCACTAATTATGGTTGGCTACTCATTCCTTGAGCTATAATACATTTTACTGCCATAAAGTACCGGAGAGTGCTTTTAATTTAAACATCTTATTTTATGTGGTTTAATAAAAGTTAACTTTTAATTTCTGTGATCCCACATTTCTCATACTGCAAGTAAGTTCTTTACTATTATCAGCTTTTTTAAGATGTTAGATTAACCCCTAAACCCTTGAGTGCTACTAGTGTATTCTTTTATAAGAGTTGTCCTCTTCTCCCTCTCTTTTTATCTGTCTGCTATGAAACACAATACACAGCACCTCCTACCCACAATACAATTGTTATAAAACAAATTATATTTATGTTAATGGGATTTTAAAGGGTTTATGAAAGACCTGTAGTAGTGCCATTTCTATCCTTCTGCTTATAACCCAGTTTATGAGCCTACCTTGGTGTAGCCTTCAACAACGAATATAAAGAACAAAAAATGGGATTATAAAAGTAAATTGGAAAGTTGATTAAAATCACACATAGGACATCTGACAGTCCCTTTAATCTGGATGTAAAGATAACATTTTCTTTAGTATTTTGGGGGCAAACAAAAAGCAACAATTCCATAAAAAATAACTATAATGTGTAACCTTATTATATCTTTACAATATGACAATCTGAGTCTTTGGTTTACATGAAAAGAAAGACAAATACATAATTATAATCAGCTAAAATGTCCAGGAAAACTTAAATGATTCATTCTATTATTGTGTAATAGAAAAGCACCTATTGCTATCCGCCTTGGGTCAACTCATCTCTGCACCACATGTGAATTATCTAAATTAAACAGTTAAATGATAGTCATGTGCAGCCAAGACATTTTTGTTTTGGACTAAATCTGTTTCCCCGAATATTCGTTGGCTGCAGTATTCGGTATTTGCTTAACGAAATTCATTATTCGTACCATTTTAAACTAAACATTTACATTTGTTTTCGTTAAAATGAATGTAAATTTTTCAAAGCAACATGTTAACAATACTTACATGAATGTGCTCTGAAGAGCATGGAGAGCGCGCTATTGGTAATATAACCACTTAAAAAAGGTAAACAAATAAATACTGAGATTTTTTGTCACTATTTTTTTAATTATCTTTAATTTTTACATTCATTCTGATATTCATTTTGTTAAAAAGGTAATTGTTGCTCTTATGTAAAATGGGCTTAATATGAGAGTTTCATGGACATATAAGACATTGTCTCTCTAATTCCAGCATAATTCTGTAAAGATTTTCACACTACAGATCTCACTGTACACGTGCAGTAAAAAAAAAAGTTAAATTTAATAAAGTATATTTATATGGTTTTTTTTTTAAATAAAGTTTATTTTTCTATTATTTTAGTTTCTGCTATTGGCAATAAAATTGTTAAAGAGTCAAAATACCTCTAGGTAAGTACCCTGGGGTTTCTAAATTCTACAATGATATACTTTTGTCTAGCAGTTTTGAATTAGATGACGGTATTTTGCTTACAGTTGCAAATTTTATATTTACCCCAATAATTCCATCTTTGTAGTATTTGGCCTATATCTGTTATAAATTACTTGGAAACCTAGACTTATAGGGTATTCTTAAAATCAGGAAAAAATAATATTTAATGATTTATTTGGATGTATTTTTTTAGATACACTAGATTTGTAGAAATGGTTATGTTTCCCCCATTTTTCCGTATTAATTTCCTATTTGTTTTTATTTTATGTACCCATATAGATTATCACAATAATGGCCTATTTACCTGTAAAAACTTGTGTATAATATGTGTGGGTGTACTTACCAAGAGAGCAGATCATTTTGGTAAAACCAGTTCTAAGCAAAAATGCCAAAATGGCCTGTGTCATGAAAAACATAAACTGGAGGGAGATTCTGTCCTTAAAGGGTTATATTATTTGTTACTTTGTATATGTTTTGGTTCTAATGCATATGAGGAGTGTTTGTTAAGACAGTTCACCAAATGCAACTCAACATTGACCCCTCAGAACAACGGTTTATCAACGCAATCACCCAAGGTAAAGTTTTAATATAATATAAGGGCAAGTGAACAACACATTGATAGATATGTTTATACAACAGAACCCCCATCTTGTTACTGTTGCTCCAAACTGCAGGTCACCTCATTCCAGAAACACTGATAGCTGTAATGGGCAGCTACGTGCCCGGACTTGCAAGCCCACATTTGATGGATTGGCAAATTTATTAGACTGACATCCTTCATGTTATCTATGAATAGAAGTTTAACACGTTTCTAGAAGCCACTAGTAACATTAGACTTTTTCATTTATTTTATTTATTTTTTTTATTTATTTTTATTAATCGGTTTCTTTTTTTTTGTTGTGTGAAAGAAACAAGCTGTAATATATAGATTTCAGTAGGTTGATATTAGAGATATGCATTCGTTTTCGGATCAATGCACATTCGTCATGAAAATCTGAAAGAATGCACCAATGAAAATAAAAAAAATGGAAAAATACTGATGAAAATCTTCAGTACTGTATTTATTTCCTTTATTTATTTATTTTTTAAGGGCTTAAATTATTATCTTAAAGGGACAGTACACTGTAAAATTGTTTTTATATGAATGTATTTTCAACGACTTGTTATACCAGCTGCAGAGTATAACATTTATGAGAAATTGCATTTTCAGGTTTATTTGTGTATATGAAGTAGCTGGATTTGTGCTTTGAAACCACAGCCTATTACAATAGGTTGAGCTTCAGGTAATATCAGATCTCATTATGTTATCACTTTGTGTACACACACTTGCTTCCTTATCTTATATTTGTCTGGAAAACTAAAGCTCAATACATAGAGAGAACAATGGAAAATTATCATTGTATTACTTAACTATCCTGCAACCCACTGAGAGTGTAATCTCTGCTGCTGGCGGTGTTTACTTAGGCTATTCAATATAATATACTCCAGTATAGAAACTTTCACAATAGGTTGGGCTACCACAGGCTAAATCAGCTATTTCAAATGCCAAAATAGGGGTAAAGGAGCTACTTGTAAACAATTTAAAACACTGCAGCAGGTAAAATGAATCATTGGAAACAATTTAAATGGGAGACAATTTTTGGGTGAACTGTCCTTTTAACGGACTCTCCATGCTCTGAAGAGCACATAAGGTAAGTATTGTAGCTACAGCTGAACTTTTCTCTTGTAACTATGAAACGTTTACATTAATTTTAACGAAAACAAATGTAAATGGTTAACGAAAATTCAATTTACGTTTAGTTTTTAACAAAATAAAAACCTAATAGTACAGCAAATGAATATTTGCGGAAAATTCCCTGAATATTCGTTAAGTACATTTCGTCCAAAACAACATTTCTCATTCATCATCTCATCATCTCTAGTTTGTAATATCTTCATTTGCCATTTACAATAGACTTTTACTGCATCAAAACAAACTGTCCCTTATTTTTCTAGTGACCACAGTTTTGTACCTAGATTCATAGACATCTTAAGGCTCCGACGGATTATGGCTGTAAGCAAAATCATATTCAAAATTCATTTATCATCACACTTCATGTATCTTTCCATTGACATCTATTAACATCTATCATTGTGTAAGGTGCTAAATACACAATATCTTGCACCAAATGAGAACTCCCAGAAATGTGGAAAAACAATAATTACAACCACAACACATAGGAAACACACTTGGAAAACGGGTTATGTAAATATTAGTAATTGTAAAATATTTGCATGTTTGTGTTGGTATGGTAACGTAGACACACTGCATAGAACAGGTGTCTCCAATGGTGCCCTAGGGCATTCTAGTCTCAGTATTATAGAGCTGGCAAAGTTGTCTTGTTAAAATATTATTTTATTTCTTTTTAACTTTTTTTTTTCCTTCTTGAATATGTTAAAGTGGACCCTTTTATAGACGGAGTTCTGTTTATTTCAGTTTGTTTGTTTTCTTTTTGCCATGTAAGTGCCTTTCACAATGGAACTTGTTCTAGGTGCCGGCAAATCAATGCTTCTGAGATAGATACTGCTACATTGCTAGAGAGTGACTTGCAACTCTTAGCAGCCACAAGGGGCGCTACAAAGCAATTTTTGTGTTGCTATCTTGCGCTGAGTTTTATATGCTAGGTATAAGTTTCATGTATGGGTTTTATTTAATACAAAATATCTGCTAAGTAATCTCAGATTATCAATTTGTTAAATTGCTTTACTCTTTTATTTTAACTGAGATGGCTACAGTGCATTACTACACAATATAATACAACTAATATATTCATAATTATAAAAGTAATCCCATAGAAATTCTAGCTGTCCCAGCTAATTAACAAAACAGAATGTAAATTTTATTTTTTTATTGTTTAAACAAAATAAAAAATGTATTGTATTGCATGAGATAACGATAGTCTTTTCTTATGTCACATTCTGATACCACTGCAAATAAATATTGAATAATGTATCTGTGATTGTGCATTCAGCAGTTAACTGTTTTATGCGCTTGGAAAACTAAGACCTTGATGAGCAAACAGCCCATTCAATATACATAAAATAATACATGGAGAATTAAGCTTTGTTTTTTTATTTTGCTTTTACAAAAGATGAGATCAACTGCAGTTGTTGAATAATAGAAGAATAGAATAACTTGTACTGACAGGATATGTTTATGTGTAGAGCTTCACAGTGTAAAATAATATCATTCACATGTCCTCATGATGGGTTTACAAATGTACTATTTAATATTTCAAAGCAAAAGATTTAATAATGACAGCTCACAATAGTAGTCATATTGTGTGGCTCCAAGGACAAAATTCAGCCTTGACATGAACAGGGGAGCTTGCGTTCTTTTGCCAAAATACTATACTAAAACCTTTCTTTTCTATAAATTTGTGAGATTTGTGTGTGCATTTGATTTGATTGTAAAATATAACTGAGTTTTCGCCTTGCATGTTTTTTTTTTATTTTGTTTTAATATCAGTATATTCTTTTTGACTTGTAAAGGACAAGAATGGGATAAGTTACAACAAATCCTACAAAAAGTCATACAAAGCGTGTCACTCAGTTCTCTTTATGGACTGCAATGAAGCTTGAAAATAGTCAGAGAACTTGTGACACTAAGGGGCATATTAATCAATGTTTGAGCGGACATGATACGATGTATCGTATCATGTCCGCTGCACATCAATAAATGCCTACAGCATACACTGTCAGTATTTATCATTGCACCAGCAGTTCTTGTGAACTGCTGGTGCAATGCCGCCCGATGCAGATTCACGGCCAATCGGCTGCTAGCAGGGGGTGTCAATCAACCACGATCGTATTTGATCTGGTTAATTTCTGTCCATGGCCTCAGAGCAGGTGGACAGGTTATGGAACAGCGGTCTTTGGACCGTAGCTTTATAACTTCTGTTTCTGGTGAGCCAAGGGGCATCAAGCTCCATACGAGGCTTGATAAATATGCCCCTAAAACCTTTTTTATATATGTTTCGGGACGGTTATAAACATTCTCTATTTAAGGGTTTAAACATCTATTTATCTAACTATATCTATCTTTCTGTCTGTCTGCCACTCTATCATCTATCTATCATCTATCATCTTCTGACCATGCAGCCTCTCTGTCAGCTCCATTACAATTTTATATTGGACACCTAGCCATGCAGCCCCTCTGTCAGCCCTATAACCATGTTAGATCAGACTCCTGGTCCTACAGCTCTTCTATCAGCCCCATAACCATGTTAGATCAGACTCCTAGCCCTGCAGCTCCTCTGTGAGCCCTATAACCATGTGAGATCAGACTACTGGTCCTACAGCCCCTCTTTCAACCCCATAACCATGTTAAATCAGACTCC
Source organism: Bombina bombina (assembly GCF_027579735.1). NCBI lineage: Eukaryota > Metazoa > Chordata > Amphibia > Anura > Bombinatoridae > Bombina > Bombina bombina. The sequence continues at coordinate 253,070,143 of NC_069507.1, forward strand.
TAGCCCTGCAGCTCCTCTGTGAGCCCTATAACCATGTGAGATCAGACTACTGGTCCTACAGCCCCTCTGTCAGCCCCATAACCATGTTAGATCAGACTCCTGGTCCTACAGCTCTTCTATCAGCCCCATAACCATGTTAGATCAGACTCCTGGCCCTGTAGCCCCTCTGTCAGCCTTATAACCATGTGAGATCAGACTCCTGGCCCTGCAGCCCCTTTGTCAGCCCCATAACATGTTAGATCAGACTCCTAGCCCTGCAGCCCCTCTGTCAGCCCTATAACCATGTTAGATCAGATTCCTGGCCATCCAGCCTCTCTGTGGGCCCCATTACAATGTTATATTGGACTCCTAGCCCTGCAGCCCTTCTGTCAGCCCTATAACCATGTGAGATCAGACTCCTAGCCCTGCAGCCCCTCTGTCAGCCCCTCTGTCATCCCTATAACCATGTTAAATCAGACTTCTGGCCATGCAGCCTCTTTGTCAGCCCCATTACAATTTTATATTGGACTTCTAGACATGCAGCCCCTTTGTCAGCCCCATAACCATGTTAGATCAGACTCCTAGCCCTCCAGCCCTTCTGTCAGTCCCATAACCATGTTCAATCAGACTCCTAGTCCTGCAGCTTCTCTGTTAGTCCCATAACCATGTTAGATCAGACTCCTAGCCCTGCAGCCCCTCTGTCAGCCCCATAACCATGTTAGATCAGACTCCTAGTCTTGCAACCCCTCTGTCAGCCCCATAACCATGTTTGCTCAGACCCCTAGCCCTGCAGCTCATCTGTCAGCCCAATAACCATGTTAGATCAGACTCCTAGTCCTGCAGCCACTCTGTCAGCCCCATAACCATGTTAGATCAGACTCCTAGTCCTGCAGTCCCTCGGTCAGCCCCATAACCATATTAGATCAGACTCCTAGCCCTGCAGCTCCACTGTCAGCCCCATAACCATGCAAGATCAGACTCCTAGCCTTGCAGCTCCTCTGTCAGTCCCATAACCATGTTAGATCAGACTCCTAGCCCTGCAGCTCCTCTGTCAGCCCCATAACCATAGCCATGTTAGATCAGACTCCTAGCCTTGCAACCCCTCTGTCAGCCCCATAACCATGCAAGATCAGACTCCTAGTCCTGCAGCCCCTCTGTCAGCCCCATAACCATGTGAGATCAGACTCCTTGCCCTGCAGCTCCACTGTCAACCCCATAACCATGCAAGATCAGACTCCTAGCCCTGCAGCTCCACTGTCAGTCCCATAACCATGTTAGATCGGACTCCTAGCCCTGCAGCTCCACCCTAGCCCTGCAGCTCCACTGTTAGTCCCATAACCATGTTAGATCAGACTCCTGGTCTAACAACCAGACAAAAAAAAAATGAGATGTGTGGCAACATAAGCTGTGTAATACAGTGGTACAGCTTTCCAAATGCTATTGAAAATCCCTCAAAATTGCCACTTATGGCACAGGTGCCTTAGGATGCTAAGCTCTTCTCTACCTTGTAATTTCTGGTACAAATGTGACATTAAAGCACAGAGGTCCACATTTGAATGTGTCCTCCAATAAGCTTCTGCAAAGTAAACCAAGAAGCTAATTCCCCCCAAAAAGTAAGCGAAAATGATTTTATGTCAAGTATGACTTGACTTATTACACATTTAAAGGGACAGTAAAGTGAAAATTAAACTTTAATGATTCAGATAGAGAATGCAATTTTAAACAACTTTACAATTTACTTCTATTATCAAATGTTCTTCATTCACTTGTTACCCTTTGTTGAAGAGCATACCTAGGCAGGCTCAGGAGCAGCACTGCCTAGAGCTAACTGATGATTAGTTTTTGCACATATATGCCACGTGGTTTACCAGATGTGTTCAGATAGGTCCCAGTAGAGCATCGCTGCTCTTATAACAAAGGATGCCAAGAGAAAAAAGCTAATTGGATTACAGAAGTAAATTGGAAAGTTGTTTAACCCCTTAATGACCGCAGCACTTTTCCATTTTCTGTCCGTTTGGGACCAGGGCTGTTTGTGTTTAGCTGTAATTTTCCTCTTACTCATTTACTGTACCCACACATATTATATACAGTTTTTCCTCACCATTAAATGGACTTTCTAAAGATACCATTATTTTCATCATATCTTATAATTTACTATAATTATTTTTATAAAATATGAGGAAAAAAAGGAAAAAAACACACCTTTTCTAGCTTTGAACCCCAAAATCTGTTACACATCTACAACCACCAAAAAACAAACCATGCTAAATAGTTTCTAAATTTTGTCCTGAGTTTAGAAATACCCAATGTTTACGTGTTCTTTGTTTTTTTTTTGCAAGTTATAGGGCCATAAATACAAGTAGCACTTTGCTATTTCCAAACCACTTTTTTTTTAAATTAGCGCTAGTTACATTGGGACACTGATATGTGTCAGGAATCCCTGAATAGCCATTGACATGTATATATTTTTTTTAGACATCCCAAAGTATTGATCTAGGCCCATTTTGGTATATTTCATGCCACCATTTCACCGCCAAATGCGATCAAATAAAAAAAATTGTTCACTTTTTCACAATTTTTTTCACAAACTTTAGGTTTCTCACTGAAATTATTTACAAACAACTTGTGCAATTATGGCATAAATGGTTGTAAATGCTTCTCTGGGATCCCCTTTATTCAGAAATAGCAGACATATATGGCTTTAGCTTTGTTTTATGGTAATAAGAAGGCAGCTAAATGCCACTGCGCACCACACGTGTATTATGCCCAGCAGTGAAGGGGTTAATTAGGGAGCATGTAGGGAGCTTCTAGGGTTAATTTTAGCTTTAGTGTAGTGTAGTAGACAACACCAAGTATTGATCTAGGCCAATATTGGTATATTTCATGCCACTATTTCACCGCCAAATGTGATCAAATTAAAAAAAAAAAGTTACATTTTTCACAATTTTAGGTTTGTCATTGAATTTATTTACAAACAGCTTGTGCAATTATGGAACAAATGGTTGTAAATGCTTCTCTGGGATCCCCTTTCTTCAGAAATAGCAGACTTATATGGCTTTGGTGTTGATTTTTGGTAATTAGAAGGCCGCTAAATGCTGCTGCGCACCACACATGTATTATGCCCAGCAGTGAAGCAGTTAATTAGGGAGCTTGTAGGGAGTTTGTAGGGTTAATTTTAGCTTTAGTGTAGTGTAGCAGACAACCCAAAGTATTGATCTAGGCCCATTTTGGTAAATTTAATGCCACCATTTCACCGCCAAATGCGATCAAATAAAAAAAACTGTTCAATTTTTCACAACCTTTTTCACAAACTTTAGGTTTCTCACTGAAATTATTTACAAACAGCTTGTGTAATTGTGGCACAAATGGTTGTAAATTATTCTCTGGGATCCCCTTTGTTCAGAAATAGCAGACATATATGACTTTGGCATTGTTTTTTGGTAATTAGAAAGCCGCTAAATGCCGTTGCGCATCACACGTGTATTATGTCTAGCAGTGAAGGGGTTAATTAGGTAGCTTGTAGGGAGCTTGCAGGGTTAATTTTAGCTTTAGTGTAGAGATCAGCCTCCCACCTGAAACATCACACCCCCTGATCCCTCCCAAACAGCTCCCTTCCCTCCCCCACCCCACAATTATCCCGCCATCTTAAGTACTGGCAGAAAGTCTGCCAGTACTTAAATAAAAGGTATCTTTGATTTTTTTTGTGCATATTTACATATGCTGCTGTGTAGGATCCCCCCTTAGCCCCCATCATCCCTGATCCCCCCCCCCCCAAACAGCTCTCTAACCCTCCCCCTCTGCCTTATTGGGGGCCATCTTGGGTACTGGCAGCTGTCTGCCAGTACCCAGTTTGCAAAACAAAATGTTTTTTATTTTATTTTTTCCGTTTTTTTTTCTGTAGTGTAGCTTCCCCCCCACAGACCAACCCCCACCCCCTGACTAATCATTTTTTTCAACTTGCCCCCCCCCCCCTTTTTTCCACTTTTCACTAAAAATGTTCTGTAGTGTAGCAGTTCCCATCTGCTCCCTCCCCGTGCACGCACCCGCCCCCGCTCCCCCTTGCACGCATCCGTGCGTGCCCCCAGGTACCCACGATCCCGCCTCCCTCAACATCACAGGGCCCATCGATGGCCGCCACCTGCCTCCCACCTCAGTTCTCACCCACCAACGATACCAGCCATCAATGTCCGGTGCAGAGAGGTCCACAGAGTGGCTCTGTCTGCATCGGATGGCCAAGGAGTGTTATTGAAGGATGCCTTGATATCGAGGCATCACTGCAATAACCGTAAAGTGGCTGGAAACGATCAGGATCACTTCGACCGCTTTCCCAGACCGAAAGGGTATTTTCTTTTAGGACGTACCCTGCACGTTGTCGGTCATTAAGGGGTTAAAACTGAATCATGAAAGTTTCATTTTCACTTTACTGTACCTTTAAGTAATTGAGTTGATTTTATTGATGCCATCCTTACCTTTTTTATTATTACAAGAATTGTAAAATGACATTATTTATTTGTTTAAATATGTTTTCAATACACTTTTCTGTTCTTGGGTGTAAATATTTAGTGCTGTTGCATTATTTAGCTTTCACATAATGGCCCAATTACAAGTTGATTGCAAAATATTGCTTTTGCAGAAGTGATATTTGCACTCAACTTAGTAATACCCGCACACGCAAATGTGCACCGGTATTACACGTTAGGTGCAATGTGAGACACGGCATAAGAACTAGCACAGAGAAGGGGGTAAGTCTGGCAGCAAATATAAATGTATGTGAATATATACATATATATTTGTGTTAATATGTGAATATACACATATTAACACATACATATACATATATATATATTTACTGGAAACACACAGCCCCCATAGACTGCAATTTAATGCACTTGTCAGTGACGTTTTTTTTCTAACACACCACACCTGCCACTTTAACCCCTAAAAATTGCTTAGTGCAGGGTTTTTATACAAAAAAATAAAAGATGTTAATATGTTTTATTTACTAAAAGGCACTAGACATATTTTTGGGGGGCAGTTGGGGCGCATTTGAAAAATTGCAGTAGCAATAACCAGCCAAGGGCGATAGTTATATATTGTGCACCCATAAACGGGCGAATTTGCATGTTTATGGGCAAGCGATAAGTTAGCGCTCTCCTTGTAATCTAGCCCAACATGTCTATATACAATCTTTGTCTGCATTTTAGGTAGGGTAAAGAGCTAACCTTTAAGTACCCTTCACCATAGGCACAGACCTCTAAGGCAGTTTGGACTGAAGAAAATATAAAAGAAATCTTAGACTTGATGAGTCCCCTGACACCAATTAAAACCAGCAATAAATCACCGTTTATAACCAAGTTATCTGTCAAGCAGATGCCTGGGTCCAGTCCTGTCTGATATAAATAACACAAGTTATTTGTCAAGTGAGGAAACCGCAATGAGAGAGAGTATGTTCATGAGTTCTTGTTACATCACTCTATAGGGACTGTACAGACAAGGAGATTGTGTTAAAAAGAGTCAACAGACAAATGTTACACATCAAAATGGCTGAAGCACAATTTTCACAATCATTAGGGAGTCTTTACTGCTAATGTTAGACTGGAATGATCAATCAAATAACACCCAGAAGTCTGTGTAGGATACATCTACCAGGAAGAACAAGAGAACGCAAACAGCATAGATGGTAAAATCTTCCCAGTCCCACATCAAATCAAACAGATTAAAATGCAGCCTAAATGTCTCCTCTTTCTTTTGTAGATGAACATATTTCAGTAACATAGCTCTAGTGACAAAATGTCAGAGAATGACATCATAATATTAAGCAGATGAGTATTTGAAGAATGTGGATTGTCAATAACCTATAATCAATACAAAGAAAAAAACAAATGAGGCAAGAGCCAAGAGCCATAACGGTTCTTATTAAAGAGACAGTACAGTCGGATAGAACATGCCATTTAAGCAACTTTGCTATTTACTTCTATTATTGAATTAACTTTCAGCTAGATAACAAGTCTATGCATTCGTCTTTTAATGCTTGAAATATAGTATTTTCAGCGTTAAAACAGCACCGCAGCCATTACAAGTCTTGTAACACAACGTCAGTGCTGCACTCGTAAAAATTACGTTTTTTCATGGGATTCCCATAGCACTGGTATTACGAGTTTTGCATTCTGGCTAAAAAAAACGGCGTTACAGTCTAAAACGACAAGATCTGTACCGCCATCTAAAGACAGTAGTTATGAGTTTTACGCTACAAATCTATAACATAAAACTCATAACTAAACTGCTACAAAATACACTAAACACCCATTAACGACCTATTAACCCCTAAACCGAGGCCCTCCAGCATCGCAAATACTATATTAAACTTATTAACCCCTAATCTGTCACTCTCGACATCACCGTCACTAAAAAAAATTATTAACCCCAATTCCGCCGCTCCCCCGACATCATTACCACTATAATAAACTTAATAACCCCTAAACCGCTGCCCTCCCACATCGCAAACACGATTTAAATATAATTAATCCCTAATCTGCCGTCCACCCACATCGCCTCCACTATACTAATGTTATTAAGCCCTACACTGCCGCCACTATAATAAACCTATTAACCCCTAAACCGCAAGTCCCAAACAACAAAATATACTAAATTAATCTATTAACCCCTAAACCTAAAGCCCCCCCACATCACAATAAACTAAATTAAACTAGTAACCCCTAAACCTAACCATAACCCTAACTTTAGATTAAAATTACAATTTCTCTATCTTAAATTAAATTAAAATTTACCTGTCAAATTAAAAAAAAACTAAGTTTAAAATAACAATTAAACAAATTAACGGCTAGATTTAGAGTTCTGCGTTAGCCGCTGGTATTTAGAGTCGTGTAGGTAAGGGTCTAACGCTCACTTTCCAGCCGCGACTTTTCCATACCGCAGATCCCCCTACGCCATTTGCGTATCCTATCTTTTCAATGGGATCTTTCTAACGCCGGTATTTAGAGTCTTGGCTGAAGTGAGCGTTAGAAATCTAACGACAAAACTCCAGCCGCAGAAAAAAGCCAGGAATTAAGAGCTTTCTGGGCTAACACCGGCTCATAAAGCTCTTAACTACTGTGCTCTACAGTACACTAACACCTATAAACTACCTATGTACCCCTAAACCGAGGTCCCCCCACTATATTACATTTTTTAACCCCTAATCTGCCGACCGCACACCGCCAATCAGCCAATCGGATTGAACTTGAATCTGATTGGCTGATTCCATCAGCCAATCAGAATTTTCCTACCTTAATTCCGATTGGCTGATAGAATCCTATCAGCCAATCGGAATTTGAGGGACGCCATCTTGGATGACGTCCCTTAAAGGAACCGTCATTCATCGAGAAGTCGTCGGCTAGGATGGATGTTCCGCGTCGGTGGGATGAAGATGGATCCGGAAGAAAGAAGATTAAAGATGCCGCTTGATAGAAGACTTCAGCCCAATGATGGACCTCTTCAGCACCCGCTTGGATCAAGACTTCAGCCGGATGATGGACCTCTTCAGCCGGATGATGGATCTTTTCAGCCCGATGATGGACCTCTTCAGCCCGATGATGGACCTCTTCAGCCCGATGATGGACCTCTTCAGCCCGATGATGGATCTCTTCAGCCCCCGCTTGGGCTTGGATGAAGACTTCGGAGCCTCCTCTGGACCGATCGGTGATACCCGGTGTGGTGAAGATAAGGTAGGAAGATCTTCAGGGGCTTAGTGTTAGGTTTATTTAAGGGGGGTTTGGGTTAGATTAGGGGTATGTGGGTGGTGGGTTGTAATGTTGGGGGGGTATTGTATGTTTTTTTTTTACAGGCAAAAGAGCTGTTTTCTTTTGGGCATGCCCCGCAAAAGGCCCTTTTAAGGGCTGGTAAGGTAAAAGAGCTTTTCAATTTTTATTTTAGAATAGGGTAGGGCATTTTTTTTTATTTTGGGGGGCTATTTTGGGGGGCTTTGTTATTTTATTAGGGGGCTTAGAGTAGGTGTAATTAGCTTAAAATTGTTGTAATATTTTTCTAATGTTTGTAAATTATTTTTTTATTTTTTGTAACTTAGTTCTTTTTTTATTTTTTGTACTTTAGTTAGTTTATTTAATTGTATTTATTTGTAGGTATTTTATTTAATTAATTTATTGATAGTGTAGTGTTAGGTTTAATTGTAACTTAGGTTAGGATTTATTTTACAGGTAATTTTGTAATTATTTTAACTAGGTAGCTATTAAATAGTTAAAATAAATACAAAGTTGCCTGTAAAATAAATATAAATCCTAAAATAGCAACAATATAATTATTATTTATATTGTAGCTATATTAGGGTTTATTTTACAGGTAAGTATTTAGCTTTAAATAGGAATAATTTATTTAATAAGAGTTAATTTATTTTGTTAGATGTAAATTATATTTAGGGGGGTGTTAGTGTTAGGGTTAGACTTAGCTTTAGGGGTTAATAAATTTAATAGAGTAGCGGCGAGGTCCGGTCGGCAGATTAGGGGTTAATACTTGAACTTAGGTGTCGGTGATGTTAGGGAGGGCAGATTAGGGGTTAATACTATTTATTATAGGGTTATTGAGGTGGGAGTGAGGCTGATTAGGGTTAATAACTTTATTATAGTAGCGGTGAGGTCCGGTCGGCAGATTAGGGGTTAATACTTGAAGTTAGGTGTTGGTGATGTTTGGGAGGGCAGATTAGGGGTTAATACTATTTATTATAGGGTTATTGAGGCGGGAGTGAGGCGGATTAGGGGTTAATAACTTTATTATAGTAGCGGTGAGGTCCGGTCGGCAGATTAGGGGTTAATAAGTGTAGGTAGGTGGCGGTGACGTTGGGGGCGGCAGATTAGAGGTTAATAAATATAATAAAGGGGTCGGCGGTGTTAGGGGCAGCAGATTAGGGGTTCATAGGGATAACGTAGGTGGCGGCGGTGTACGGAGCGGCAGATTAGGTGTTAAAAAAAATATGCAGGGGTCAGCGATAGCGGGGGCGGCAGGGCGGCAGATTAGGGGTTAATAAGTGTAAGGTTAGGGGTGTTTAGACTCGGGGTACATGTTAGGGTGTTAGGTGCAGACTTAGGAAGTGTTTCCCCATAGGAAACAATGGTGCTGCATTAGGAGCTGAATGCTGCTTTTTGCCCCATTGTTTCCTATGGGGGAATCGTGCACAAGCACGTTTTTTAAGATGGCCGCATCCATAAGCACTGCTGGTATTGAGAGTTGCAGTGGCGGTAAATTATGCTCTACGCTCCCTTTTTGGAGCCTAAAGCAGCCATTCTGTGAACTCTAAATACCAGCGGTATTTAAAAGGTGCGGGGGGAAAAAAACATGCGTAGCTAACGCACCCCTTCTAACGCAAAACTCTAAATCTAGCCGATAATTATTAAACTAAAATTAAACTAACTACCAATTAAATTAAACTAAACTACACTGCTCTAAAACTTACAAACAACCTAAATACAAAAAATAGCAAACACTAAAAAATAAAAAAGAATTACACCTAATCTAATAGCCCTATGAAAATAAAAAAGCCCACCCAAAATAAAAAAAAACCCTGGCCTACAATAAACTACCAGTGGCCCTTAAAAGGGCCTTTTGTAGGGCATTTCCCTAATTGAAACAGCTCATTTACTTGTAAAAAAAAAATACAAAGACCCACCACCCAATCAACCACCCAAAATAAAAAAACTAACTATAACAAAAACCTAAGCTACCCATTGCCCTGAAAAGGGCATTTGGATGGGCATTGCCCTTAAAAGGGCATTTAGCTCTTTTACATGCCCAAACCCTACTCTAAAATAAAAATCCACCCAAAAAAACCTTAAAAAGCCCTATCACTAACCCCTGAAGATCCACTTACAGTTTTTGAAGTCCCGCTTGAACGATCTTCATCCCGGCAGAGAAGTCCTTATCCATGCAACCTCTTCAATCTTCATCCCGGTGGTGAAGTCCTCATCCATGCAGCGAGAAGTCTTCATTCAGACGGCCTCTTCAATCTTCATCCAGGCGGCATCTTCTATCTTGATCCCGGTGGTGCGGAGCGGGTCCATCCTGAAGACATCTGACACGGAGCATCATCTTCGTACGGTCGCTGCCGTACACTGAATCATCAATGCAAGGTACACAATCCAATATGGCGTCCCTTGCATTCCTATTGGCTGAAATATTTGAATCAGCCAATAGGAATTAGAGCTGCTAAAATCCTATTGGCTGTTCAAATCAGCCAATAGGATTTAAGCAGCTCTAATTCTATTGGATGATTAATCAGCCAATAGAATGAGAGCTGCTTACATCCTATTGGCTGTTCAAATCAGCCAATAGGATTTAAGCAGCTCTCATTAAATTGGCTGATTTATCATCCAATAGAATTAGAGCTGCTTAAATCCTATTGGCTGATTTGAACAGCCAATAGGATTTTAGCAGCTATAATTACTATTGGCTGATTCAAATCTTTCAGCCAATAGGAATGCAAGGGACACCATCTTGGATCGCGTATCTTGCATTGAAGATTCAGTGTACGGCTGCCACATTATGAAGAGGATGCTCCACGCTGGATGTCTTCAGGATGGACCCGCTTCGCGCCGCCGGGATCAAGATAGAAGATGCCGCCTGGATGAAGATTGAAGAGGCCGCCTGGATGAAGACTTCTTGCTGCTTGGATGAAGACTTCGCCACCGGGATAAAGATTGAAGATGCCGCCTGGATGAAGACGTCTCGCAGACTGGATGAGGACTTCTCCTCCTGGATGAAGATCGTTCAAGCAGGACTTCAAAAACTGTAAGTGGATTGTCAGGGGTTAGTGTTAGGTTTCTTTAAGTTTTTTTTGGGTGGGTTTTTTTTAGTTTAGGGTTTGGGCATGTAAAAGAGCTAAATGTCCTTTAAAGGGCAATGCCCATCCAAATGCCCTTTTCAGGGCAATGGGTAGCTTAGGTTTTTTAGATAGTTTTTTTATTTTGTGGGTTTGGGGGGTTTGTAATGTTAGTGGGTGTTTTTTTCATAAACAGAGCTGATTTATTTAGGGCAATGCCCTACAAAAGGTCCTTTTAAGGGTCATTTGTAGTTTATTCTAGATTAGGCTTTTTTATTTTGGGATGTTTTTTTTTTTTAATGGGTATTAGGATATAAATAATTTTTATCATTTTTTGATAATTTGTTTGTTATTTTGTGTATTTTTTTTTAGGGGGTGGTTGTTTTTTTGTAGCAAAAGAGCTGTTTAACTTAGGGCAATGCCCTACGAAAGGCCCTTTTAAGGGCCCTTGGTAGTTTGGGGGGTGGGGGTTTGTATACTGTTAGTGGGTGTTTTTTTCATAAACAGAGCTGATTTATTTAGGGCAATGCCCTACAAAAGGTCCTTTTAAGGGTCATTTGTAGTTTATTCTAGATTAGGCTTTTTTATTTTGGGATGTTTTTTTTTTTTAATGGGTATTAGGATATAAATAATTTTTATCATTTTTTGATAATTTGTTTGTTATTTTGTGTATTTTTTTTTAGGGGGTGTTTGTTTTTGTAGCAAAAGAGCTGTTTAACTTAGGGCAATGCCCTACAAAAGGCCCTTTTAAGGGCCCCCCAAAAGGTCCTTTTAAGGTCCCTTGGTAGTTTGAGGGGTGGGGTTTGTATACTGTTAGGGGGTGTTTGTTTTTTGTAGCTTAAGAGCTGTTTAACTTAGGGCAATGCCCTACAAAAGGCCCTTTTAAGGGCCCTTGGTAGTTTTGGGGGTGGGGTTTGTATACTGTTGGTTTTTTTTTGTTGTTGTAATTTTAGATTTTAGTGTAAGGTGGTTTAGGTTTTAAGTAATGTTGTATTTATTTTAACTAGGTAGTTATTAAATAGTTAATAACTATTGCCTAACTAGTCTACCTAGTTAAAATAAATACAAACTTACCTGTGAAATAACAATAAAACATTATCTAGCTACAATGTAACTATTAGTTATATTGTAGCTAGCTTAGCTTTTATTTTACAGGTAAGTATGTATTTAGTTTTAAATAGGTATTATTTAGTTAATAATTGTAAATTTAATTTAGCTCTATTTTAATGATGTTAAAGTTAGGGAGTGTTAGGGTTAGGTTTAGAGGTAGGGTTAGGTTTAGGGGTAGGTTTAGGGCTTAATAGTTTAATTTAGGTTGTTGTGATGTGGGGGGCTGGCTGTTTAGGGGTTAATAGGTTTATTTAGTGGTAGTGATGTGGAAGGCCAGAGGTTTAGGGGTTAAAACTTTATTTCGTTGCGGTGATGTCGGGGAATGGCGAAATAGGGGTTTCTAACTTTAATGCGGCGGGATAGTGGTTAATAACTTTAGTGGCGGCAATATCGGGAGCGGCAGATTAGGGGTTAATAACTGTAGGTAGGTGGCGGCGATGTCGGGGGCAGCAGATTAGGGGTGTTTAGACGTAGGGTTTATGTTAGGGTGTTAGGTTTAAACAGTATTTTCTTTTTCCCCATAGACTTCACTGGCTCTGCGTAATGGAGACCACTTTTGTTGCGTTCGTTAATTTCCCTATAGAGCTCAAAACTCGTAATCTAGGCATTTTTTTTGGTATCATTTGTTGAAAAGCATACCTGGGTAGCCTCAGGAACAGAAATGCTTTTCTGTAAGCTAGCAGCTGATTGGTGGCTGCACATATCTACCTCTTGTCATTAACGTTAAATTTAGCTTTAATACATGCATAAAGTAATGTGCCACCTGTCTAAGCCCATTGTCAATAGTCACACATCCTCTTTTGTTACCTCTACAACATCCCAATCAGCTCTTCTCAGTTGTTCAAGTAACAATAAAATTAATTTGCCAAATATAGGGCTAGAATACGAGTGGAGCGCTATTTAGTTCTCCCTCTCGAGCGTAAACTTCCCTAGACGGAAGCATGTGTTGGGTAGCGCGTGTGTTACAAGTTAAAAGTAAAAAGCTTGTGCGTGAGCGAAACCTGAGGCGCGCTAACCAAAAATCGCAAGTCAATAGAGAATGCAGAAGAAAAAACCCTAACATTTATATCTATTCATATAGATATATAGATATATATTTTACATTAACAATATTATATATATATATTTAATTAAAAAAAATCTACATTATTTTCTACGTGAAGAACATAGGAATGCAACATTTTTATAACACGCATTGAGGTTTGCGATTTAGGTCTAACACGGTATCGGGTTAGCGCACATGAAGAATTGCTAGCTTCAATGTGCATTCTTGAAATATTACAGTAAATATAAAATATTTTTTTTTTTATAATTATTATTAAAACTTATTATAATGTAATAATGCAATTTTTATTAGTAGTCAGGAGAGGAGAGAATGTTGCACCATCAGAATGAGAATACGCAGTCTGGTCGTTTTGTAAGAGCGGCTCAGCTTCCTGGAGAGAAGTTGGATTTGTTTCATGTATCAATTGGGTTTTCAGTACTAAACAGCTATTAGCCGTCTTTATCTGTGCCATTGTGGGGAAATGGAGATCAAATAAAGGTCTAGATTATGAGTAACACTCTAAAAGTTGCGTGTGAGTGATATGGGGTTTATTGCGGCTCTAATAAAAATGTGTGTGTACATATGTATTAATGTATTTACAGACATATATACACATATAAACACATAAATACAGTATAGACATATATAAGTACATTGGAGCCCTTTGCAGTCAAGTAGCTTAAAACATGAAAAAAACATATTTATGCAATATTCATATTCAATGTTTAACTGTATATGTACTGTAAATATTTCACATTGCAATGTTCTTAACATAGGGAAATGTCACTGGAAAATGTAGTGGTTTTTAAGACCTGAGTTAAAATGTTAAAGCTTGAAAACAAGTTTAATGTATTAAAATAAAGTATTTCCTGCATATTTATACATACTAAATGTAAAATAAAAATGAATTCTTGAAATAAATGTTTTAACAGGGATTTAAAGGGATATGGTAAATGATCAGGTGCAGGACCGGGAAGAGAAAAAAACCTTTATATGTATGTGTGTGTATTTGTATATATATCAGTGTTTATATTTATGCATGTGTATGTATATACATAGATTGTAAGTTCACACGGGAATAGGGCCCTCAACTCCTCCTGTAAGTGTTTGTCAAATTTTGTCTGGTCTCTTTCAAGTTTTGTATCATTGTTTTATTTAAACAAATTGTACCCACGAACAGCGCTGCAGAATATGTTGTCAATTTATAAGTAAATTATAATAATAATAAAAAATAAAAATAGTGTACGGCTGTGTACAGTGTTTTAAACATAGTTCTTACTTTGTGGGTAGGGCAATGTTGGGAGGGTGGAGCCATGGTTGGATAGTGGGCGCGTTCATGGTCATGTCTGATCAGTCAGTTGGCGTGTTGGTGCAGTTTATAGGTGCAGTTTATAGGCGTGTCTGGGTGGTTAATGGGTGATTCTAAGGGAAATTCTGCAAATAGGGACAGAGAGACCATGGCACAGAGCTCAAAATTAGGAACTATCCCTCTTAAATAGGGACAGTTGGGAGATCGGCAGAATCTCTCAGATTCTGTCCACCACATACTAAAAAAATCTCCAATACTTGCAAAAAATTCTGTTCACGTTCAAGGACACCGTTAGGTATTAAAACTTGTTGATATGCTTTTCATTCACATACAATCTACTTGTGAAACTTGATAAAACTATCATTAAAAGAAACTCAAATTTCCTATCTTTTTTATCTAAATCATAACAAGGACGAATATCCCACATCAAGTCAAGCTTATAATAATTATGTTTTATTATCAGGGTAAGAAACTAATTTTTCCCATGTAAATAAACCCTTTTCTGCTGTTCCCAGCATTGAACATTATTTCATAATCTGTCAAAGGGTGTCTGCCCTTGATCTCATAGGAGAATGAGGCTATAAAACTCTTAATTTGACTGATGCAGTTATAGTGCTCATTAAATACTAGGACATTTAGAATAGAGATGTTTTAATCAGTCAGTCCTAATATCAGGATTTTGGACCCTTTAGGGCAAGGCTGTTCATGTTTATGTCTGTGATCAAAAATGTGACCCACTGAAGTTGTTATCTGCCTGCTTGTTAAACCAGGAATACTAGTTATGCAAAGGTTACTAGTTAAACTAGTGAAATTAATTGTATCCCAGGCATATTTCCTTTATAATTCATTATTTATACTAGTTAAACATGTATTTAGCTTCTCAAAGGATGTTAAATTTGTGACAGCACCACAGAATACATAATAACAATCTTTATTCAAGGGACATAACCAGCAACGTTCCAGACCCATACAGTCCTTATCCATGGAACACTGCTTTTTGTATGGACATATGTCCATAAATAAAGATTGTTAAAATTATACTGTGGCGCTGTCACAACTACATTTGTGGAGTTTTGAAAATTACACCATGAGGTAATGTTATGATAGGGTTGCAAATTACTCTAATGTTACTAATTTGACCAGGGATACAAATTATTATACCAGGGTTACTAATTACATTATAAATAACAGTTACACCATGGATTATAAAATGACACTAGTGATACCAGTTACACCAGGGATAATGGTTATAGTAGAGTAACAGATTACACTAGTGATACTAGTTACACCAGATAAAATGGTTATGATAGGGTTACAGATTATACTAATGATACTAGTTACACCAGGGATAATGGTTATGGTAGAGTAACAGATTACACTAGTGATACCAGTTACACCAGGGATAATGGTTATAGTAGAGTAACAGATTACACTAGTTATGCTAGTTACACCAGGGGTATTGGTAATGGTAGGGTACCAGATTACACTAGTGATACTAGTTACACCAGATAAATTGGTTATGATAGGGTTACAGACTATACTAATGATACAAGTTACACCAGGGATAATGGTTATGGTAGGTTACAGATTACACTAATTATACTAGTTACACAAGGGGTACTAGTTGTACCAGGGATAATAGTAGTTAAACAAAGGACATGGATTATTTTAGGGTTACAGATTACACCAATGATACTAGTTAACTGAGGGAAACTAGTTACACCAAGGATAATGTTTATGGTATGGTTATATATTATACTAATGATACTAGTTACACCGGGGATAATGGTTATGATAGGGTTACAGATTATACTAATGATAATAGTTACACCAGGAATAATGGTTATGGTAAGTTACAGATTAAACTAATGATACTAGCTACATGAGGGGTACTAGTTGTACCAGGGATACTAGTAGTTAAACAAAGGACATTGATTATTTTAGGGTTACAGACTACACTAATGATAATAGTTACACCAGGGATAATGGTTATGGTAGGTGACAGATTACACTAGTGATACTAGTTACACCAGGGATATTGGTTATGGTAGGTTATAGATTATACTAATGCTAATAGTTACATAAGGGATACTAGTTGTATTAGAGATAATAGTTAAACAAGGGATATTGGTTATATTAGTGCTACAGATTACACTAATGATACAATTTACACCAGGGATATTGGTTATGGTAGGGTTACAGATTATACTAATGATGCTAGTTACATGATGGGCACTAGTTGTACCAGGGATACTAGTTAAACAAGGGATATTGGTTATATTAAGGTTACAGATTACCCTAGTAATACTAGATAACATGGTATATTGGTTACTTACGGTAGGTTTACAGATTATACTAATAATACTAGTTAACTGAGGGATACTAGTTGTATCTGGATACTAGTAGTTAAACAAAGGATATTAGTTATATTCAGACATCCCAACCTGCAATAAACTAATTTCAGGAAAGTGGCTTCACCAGCTACTCCGCACCCCAGTTATATACTGGACACCTGGAAACCCTAAAAAAAGATAAAGACTTATCATTAAAGTAGCTTCCTTCCAAACTCACATGAAAAACGAACGGCCAGATTATGAGTTTTGCGTTATGAGGGGTGCGGTGCTAACTTGCACGTTATTGTCACCGCTCACTTTCCTACAGCGCTGGTATTACAGGTTTTTATAAACCCGGCGTTAAAAGGCAAGAAGTGAGCATAGAGCAAAATTGAGCTCCATACCGCACTCCAATACCAGCGCTGCTTAAGTCAGCGGTGAGCTGGTTGTACGTGCTCATGCACAATTTCCCCATAGACATCAATGGGGAGAGCCGGCTGAAAAAAAGTCTAACACCTGCAATAAAGCAGCGTAAAGCTCCGTATCGCAGCCCCATTGATTCCTATCAGGAAACAAAATTTAAGTTTACACCTAACACCCTAACATAAACCCGAGTCTAAACACCCCTAATCTTACACTTATTAACCCCTAATCTGCCGCCCCCGACATTGCCGGATTCGCCGACACCTACATTATATTTTTAACCCCTAATCTGCAGCCCCCAATGTCGCCGCAACCTACCTACACTTATTTACCTCTAATCTGCCGCCCCCAACATCGCCGCCACTATAATAAACATATTAACCCCTTAACCGCTGCACTCCCGCCTCTCTAACACTAGTTAAATATTATTAACCCCTAATCTGCCATCCCCAACATTAAACTAATTACACCTTATCTAATAGCCCTATAAAAAAAAGCCCCCCCAAAATAAAAAAAAAACCCTACCCTAAACTAAACTACCAATAACCTTTAAAAGGGCCTTTTGCGGGGCATTGCCCCAAAGAAATCAGCTCTTTTACCTGAAAAAAAAAATACAAACACCCCCCCAACAGTAAAACCCACCACCCACACAACCAACCCCCCAAATAAAACCCTAACTAAAAAAACCTAAGCTCCCCATTGCCCTGAAAAACGCATTTGTATGGGCATTGCCCTTAAAAGGGCATTTAGCTCTATTGTGGCCCAAACCCTAATCTAAAAGTAAAACCCACACAATAAACCCTTTAAAAAAAACTAACACTAACCCCTGAAGATCCACTTACAGTTTTGAAGAGCCGACATCCATCCTCAACGAAGCCGGGAGAAGTCCTCAACAAAGCAGCAAGAAGTCCTCAACGAAGCTGGGAGAAGTCTTCATCCAAGCCGGGAGAAGTGGTCCTCCAGACGGGCAGAAGTCTTTATCCAGACGGCATATTCTATCTTCATCCATCCGGCACTCTCCGTCCGGAGAGTGCAAGCAGCACAGAGGAGCTGTCTCTTCCCTATATTTAGTGATCAGCTCCATGGCTGGGTCATACTTATGGGGACTATGTGCTGCAAAACTGAAGATGTAGCCAAAAGCCTCAATAGAACATCACACAGCAATACACTGCTCATACAAAGCTAGTTTTATATGATTTTGGGTTGTGAAGGGGAATACAAACTACTGATTGTTCATACTGGGCTATTGGGATCAGCAGCTATAAGTGAAATATAAAAATGCTAGACTGGCACTTCTATGTGATAAGGACCGTTATGGCCTGAGGTATATTTTGTCCTTGACCATCTATGTCTGAGCCTAGAGCAGCACAAATTGGGGGCAGCACACAATTGTCACTCCTGGACCCTTCAAATGTTTTATTAAATAAAACTATTGTTGAGCAGCAATACCTGGTTGTTTACTGGGGATACATGAATCCTCCATTCATAGGTGATTGGCTGACATGTGCAAGAGGTCATTTATATCTGTCTCTCATTGGTCACAGCAAACGAGATTGCACTCAAGATGCAAATCACAGTAGATTTTTCAAATACAAATTGAGTTTTAAATGATTTTGCAGTACAGTGAATACTTTTTGATGGTTACATTAAAATATGACTTTAATTTCCATTATGCTATGATGACTTTATATGTTTTTCCAGTTATCCACCTGAATAGCGTTTACAATTTTCTGACCTTCCACCAAACAAGATTAAGCTGACAGTGGACAAAGGTCATCTTGGGTGATTTTCATCTAATTGCCACATAAAATGGCAATTTACGGTCTGGAGTTTGCAGTGATCTGGATATAGCAGGTAATTACTGTACTCCATTTTACGAGTTCCTGTTTATACATGTCTGGTTGTATATCACTTTGAACTCATTAGATAATTCTGAGCTTGATCTTTTAATGCGAAAATTAAACATTCAACAATTTAATGCAGTATGAAAACAGCATTAATAAACCATGTTTGTAATACAAGATATTACCAACAATAAAATGGCTGTAAACTAAGATATTTATTTGTATCACTGATTAGCTCAGTAAATATTTGCTGGTGAGTACAGTTTTGAAGGGTCAAAGCACAGTTACAGCTGCACATAAGTAGTGGCTGGGTTTATGTTGCAGAACGGGCCAATTTCATAAAACGCAAAATATGTACATTTGGCAAAACACACTGCACGTTTTAATTTTGATTAGATTGGTTCTGCTGTTTATTTGAGCTTATGCTTATTTTTTATTGCAGTAAACTTTTATGAGTCTTACTGTGAGATTTGCTGCAGCAGGATGGGGTTAATACTTCAAAATTTACAGAGTGACCTTGACATTTTGAGATGCTAAGCTACTTTCACAGCTCGCTTATACCAAATAGGATGTTGTTGCTTAGCAGCAACATCTATAAACTATGTTTAATCTCACGGTATGAACATGCATATTAAACATGTGCATTCGTTTTCGTACAAATGCACCTTCGTCATGAGAATGGTATTTTCATTTTCGTAAACAAAAATCCAAATAAAAGCACCAGCTATAATTAAAGAAAACAAAAAATACTAACGAAATTCATCAGTATTCATTTGTTTCTGGGTTTTTTAAGGGTTAAATACTTACCTTAACACGCTGGAGAGTTTGCTAGCTTGATCCTTTCTTGCCAGAACCATGCTAACAAGAGGCTTAGCATGCTTAGCTCGCAGGACCTGCACTAAAGTTAGTGCAGTCCTGGGAACCAAGAGCGTTAAGCCAAGTGTTAGCAGCCGGGGCTGTGGCAAGAAGAGGATCGTGTTAGCACTCTCTCTAGAGCTCATTAGGGTAAGTATGTAGCTACAGGTGAACTTTTAACCTGTAGCTACTAAACATTTACATTTGTTTAATGGAAAGTAAATGTTTAGTTTTAAACAAAAATATAGTTTTCGGTAAACAAGAACCGAATAGTGCAGGCAATGAATTTCCTAGAATATTCAAAATGAAAAATTCAATTCAATTCAAAATGTTCTGCCTGCACATGTCTAATGCATGTTATATTACTATACATGTGTATTTCTTTCTTTGATATTACAAAAACGTTAAAATCCTTAGTGTAGAATAGCTTGTTGTAGGGGTTTTCTTGCGCCTAACCTGATATTTTAGAGTTTGAAAGCTAAATGTTCAGGGAACCCTATGTTATGCTGATTCCCTGTTGTTTATACATCTTATTACTTCACCAAAGCTAAGTATCTGTTAATTGTCTGTTAATTGTCTAAATATTTTTGTCTTCTTATTTTCAACCTATTAATTTATCTTATTATCTAATTATATCTAAATAAAATAATTTTTGCCTCATTATGGACCAGAGTACAAGTGGCGTGCAGTAGCCACCAGAAGTAAACGTTGAATGTGTGCTAACGATTTCCCATATACTTCAATTAAGAGTACAAATAAGAAAATATCTAACACCTATCGCTCGTGCACTAACCCAACTGTATTTAACCAAGTGCGCTATTCCAAACATGAATTATGCATATTCTATTTAGTTTTAAATACATATTTTTATATATCTGATGTATTTTTGTAAACTATACACCTATATATATATAAAAATGATTATATATAGAAATATCTATTTAAAAATACATAGAACATTCCCTCCTATGGAAATAATTTTGGAATTTAAAATATTTACAGTATATACACAGTAAACACATTATTAAATATTAATATTGAATACAACTGATTTTGTTTTGTTTTCAGGTAGTTAACTTGAAAGAGCTATATATATATGTGTGTTAAAAGAGAAAAGGATGATTCAGCGCTAGGTGTCCCCCCCGAGAGATATATAATTTATAGTGTGGATGGATGAACTGGCTGCCCTTATACCTGAAATGAGGGCAATTGTAGGGTCCCCACCCTGCACTGTCCTATTTCAATTTGCAGAGAGAACAATTGGTAGAAAGAGTGGTATTAAGGCGCACTGTTCATAAGAATAATAACCAATATATTATAAATAATGGTGTCAGAATAGTAGGTATAGTGCAAGAATCAGAGTATTTCAATACAGATTATTATATATGAAATGTATCTAGTACAAGTATTTATACCAGCGGTGTCTGGATGAGTAATATCAAAAAATATATATACAAGCTATATTATGTATAAGAGTAGGATGGTGTACCAATCAGGTCACTTTGATATCCTAAAAAACTTTGTTCTTTCCTGCACAGTTAAAGGTACTAATAGTTCATTTGATATGACATCATAAAGTTCATAGAGTTCACAGGTATTATTAGTCCCAAAGTTCAAGTAGATTATGTAGAATAAATAATAGTTTTATGTCTAATCCTTATGTTGTGAATAAATGCCCACTTACTAGATGTAACTTCAATCCTATGAGGTAAGTGGGAAGCGTCTTTTAGTAGATACAGTTGTCCCTCAGCAATCTGGAACCACTGCTTCTCTGCCTCTTTGGTGTGGTTAGAAACACTGCTTTCCTGCTTCCTTAGTATGGTAGAGATTTCTTTCTCCCTCCTTCTAGTTTGCTTAGTAATTCACTCAGCTCCCAGTAATCCATGATGTGGAATACATAGATAAGGGAACACAAATATGGAAAGGATAGTGCAACACTGTTGTACAAGTTTAAAACATATATTTATTTCATATGTAAAAAATGCTCAAATTTTTCAACCTCAATCCAATATGAGGTATCAGTTAGGCATAGTAGTGCAATATAACAAGTACAAAATTCCAAAGTGAATATTCAGAAGTGCAGGAAAACGGCATATAAGCAGTTTATAAGATGCAGTTCAATATATTTGTTCAAATCTCTCCTTACGCGTTTCAAAGGTTTCAAATAATGGATTACCTTCTTCATCAGAGGAAAATATTGAGTGTGATTGCTGGTGTTTAGTTAGGGACTTTAAATAGGGTTTACCTGTGTAATTACGATTTTCTAGAGCTCTGATTGGCTCTTTGTGGTCATGTGATTTAAGAGGTGTGTGGGCTAATCTGCCAATCACTGGCTTGATGGATCGTACTAATTTTATTCTAACTCACAGGATATTTCGAGTAAAGGGATCAAAGAAGTGAAACTATCGATTTAAAGTTTCTCTAAAATGTATTCTTAGTCTACTTCGTTGGTTACTGTTCATGTAAAATACGGAAGCGGTTAGGAGCGCGAGTGAGGAATTCGAGCGCATGCGTGTTGCTGCCGATTAGGGGTATTACGCAAATGCGGCGGGGGTGTGAGCGGATAAACCAATCAAATTAGAGATATGGAAAATGTGTGCTTGAGACACCCCCGATCACTGAGGATTTTTGCTCCTAAAGTTGGCGTATACGAAGGGGTTTATGTGGGCTATTACTGTTAAAACCTACTGCTAGAAAAAAAAAAAAAAAAAAATATGTGTGTAATTGTAATTAGGTGGCCCAAACTGGTGATTATTTATAGCGCATGCGTGTATTCAGTTATCTGTCTTTGACAGATGAATAGAGGTATGCGAATTGCTCAGTTGGATAAGTGTTATACTTATGATGTATAAAACACTGGGGTAAATAGATTGGTTGATATGATATATTATATCAAACCAATCCTGAAATGCCAGTTTTCCAAAAAATGAACTGTAATAGGTTTGGAGTGATTTTCGGTAAGGAATGATTTGAACTACCTTTATATTTCAAGTCATTCCAATTAGTAGATACATTGCTACTTCCTCTTGCTTGTTTAAAACATAACATGTGCATTAAAAAAATTAAAACATAATATGCTTTGAAAAAGATTCAAAGCTTGGTATAAACTTTAAGATATACAATCTTACATGTTAAAAAACAATTCTTCTATAAAGGCACACACATTTAAAATATCACTGTTCTTAAAACGTATTTAGGCTAAAAAAGATTCCCCTTTCTTATAGGGTATTTTAAAAAAAAAACAAAGACAGGGTCCCAGAGAGGGTTGTATTCAGTCTAGTTGGGTGTGTAGCATAGTTATTAGAGATAAGGAATTTAGTGAGTAATTTCATTAAAGATCTGTGAATTTGTCTACAGAGTTCTTACAAAATGAAGAATGCTTATAAATGATATTATACAGGTGTCTGTATCCTAGTATATATGTGGATGACCGAAGTACATTCCCTTAGAATATTCTATATATCTAGGGTAGTGGGTAGACACACTTGTTTCTATAAAGGTGTATTAGTATATATATATACACTATTATTTATTTCTTCTATTTATCCACTAAAAAGGCTGCCAAGTCAATATCTTTATTCAAGCCAAAAGGTGTTTGTGAATGTAGGGTATGTATCCAGAAGCTTTCTCTTCGTCTCAAATGTAGTTCTCTATCCCCACGTCTCTCATTAATCGGTATACATTCTAGAATAGTGGCTCTTAAACCTTCTGAGTCTTTATTATGATAATTTCGATAATGAAGTGACAGATTGTGAGATTTTTCTCCTGCTTTTATATTCGTCAGATGTTCTACTACCCTTTTCTTAAAGGGTCGTGTGGTGCGTCCTATGTATTGAAGACCACATGTGCATTCGATCAAGTAGACTACATAATCTGTTTTGCAATTGCAAGCGGCATTGATTTTACATAATTTACCATTGCTACTAGATCTAACTTCTTTGGTGGATTTTTGTCCGCCATAGTGATGCTCACATGCGACACAATTCAGGCGATTGCATTTGAAAAAGCCTGTAGACAATTTACCCAGCCAATTTTGTTTTTTTGGCTGTTTCAATTTGCTTGGTGCAAGAGTATTTTTCAAATTTCTGTTTTTGCGAAAAATCAATTTAGGTTCTTTTGGAATAATTGATTTTAAAAGTTCATCCTTTTCTAATAGATGCCAATGTTTTCTTAGAATCATTTTAATTTCTTTAGAGCCTTCATTGTATGTTGTGATAAAGTTAGCAGTATCTTGTTGCATTTTTCCAACATCTTGTTTTTTCTTTTGTTTCTTTTGTAAAAGTGAGTTTCTATCAATGCACTTTACTTTTTTGTAAGCTTTGTTCAGTTCTGTTTCCTTGTAACCTCTTTCCATAAATCTCTTCTTCAATAAAGCTGCTTCTTGTTCGAAGTGTTCCATTTTGGAGCAGTTGCGTCTAAGGCGTTGATATTGGCCGTATGGGATGTTTTTTTATCCATTTCTGGTTATGGCCACTAGAGGCTAGTAGGTACTTGTTGCTGTCAGTCGGTTTTTTGTGGAGTTTAGTATGAATTGAACCTTCTTCCTGGAACAGTATAATATCGAGAAAATCAATCTCTACTTTGTTCCTTTTCTCTGTGAAAGTAAGGTTGAAATCATTTGTGTTTAAAGTATTCACGAAATCACTCAGAATATTGTCAGGGCCTTCCCAGATCATGATGATATCATCAATATATCTTGCCCATTTTATAATGTGCTTATGGAATGGATTGTTGGACCATATATGGCATTCTTCCCATAGCCCCATATAGAGGTTGGCAAAGCTGGGTGCAAAGCGAGTTCCCATTGCTGTGCCTTGGAGCTGTAGGAAATATTCCTTTTCGAATAGAAAGAAGTTTTTTTCCAGAACAAATTTTATTGAGTTTAAGAGAAACGTGCATGTTTCTTTTGGGAGATCAGTCAAGGTTTTCAGCCAAAAATCTACAGCTTCTATTCCTTTCTCGTGTGGTATGTTTGTATATAAAGTGCTTACGTCCAGGGTAACCCAAATGAAATTCTCTTTCCAGACTACTTCTGTCATTTTTCCAATTGTGTCAGGGGTATCCCTCAAAAAAGATTTTAGTCTTGGTACTAAAGGTTGAAGAAAGTTGTCTATGTACTCCGATAGTTTTGAGGTTAGGGAATTGATGCCTGAGACGATTGGTCTTCCTGGGGGTTTCTTCATATTTTTATGCACCTTTGGAAGGTGATAAAAAATTGCTGTTGTAGGGTTATCATTTTTTAGATAAGCTAATTCATCTTCATTCAGGACTTTCTCTTCCTTGGCATTGTCTAATAGGTGGCGATATTCCTTTAGGAAGGTGTTGGTAGGATCTCCTGGAAGTTTCCTGTAATTTGTTTCGTCCTTTAGAAGGTTGTATGCTTCTTTTGTATAGTCCACTCTGTCTTGAATTACGATCCCCCCTCCTTTATCCGCCTCTCTTATGATTAGATTACTATCTTCTTCCAAGTTCTTTATGAAGGTTTTCTCTTTCCTTGAGAGGTTGTCTTTTTTGATTTTATACCCCTCGCAGAGTTGGTTGAAGTCTGCTTGTACCAAGTTTGAAAAAAACGCAATCAGGTTTCCCTTTGAGTGGACTGGGTAGAAAGTCGAGTGGGGTTTAAGTGAGGTGTGTCTTTTCAGTGGAACTTTTTCAGTAGGAGTTGCACTTTCATTTTCCAGATCTTCTAAAATGTTTAGAAGATCAGACTCAGTTTCTGCCAAAATATTCTGCCCTGCTCCCTCGTCTTTAATGGACAGTTTGTTAAAGTGTCTCTTCAGAGTTAGCTTCCGGGTGAATTTGTGAAGATCAATGAATAGTTGGAAAGAATTTGGCCCCTTTGTGGGGGCAAAAGATAAGCCTTTCTCTAGTATAGTGGTTTCTTCCTTTGTTAGAGTTCTAGTGGAAAGGTTGAAGACTTTTGCCTTTACATCTTCGTTTCCCACATTGGTGTCGATTTCTGTTTTTTTCTTTCCATGTCTTCTCCCTCCTCTGCATCCTCTGTGATTTGTCTTTTTTGGCCTCTTTGTCTCCACTGTGGTTCTAGCCTCATGGGATGTTCCTGTTGATGTGTTTCCCCTCCTCTCAGTCCCGGGGGTTCCAGGAGTGTGACTTTCGGATCCGTGGGGTGATATTCTCTCTGTCCGTACCCTAAAAAATACTGTTTAGAGTTGGTGTCAAATTGGACAGAGTTTCTTCTGTGGTTACCATTGTTCCTTTGGTTGTTCTTATTAGTAGTGTAGGGCGATTGGTTCCTTCTGTTCCAATTCCAATGGCCATTGTGTTTATACTGGATTTGATGGTTTTGTCCTGATGTATCCTCCCTATCTGGGATGGTTTTACTATTTCTATTTTGTCTCCCATCATTTCTTTCGTCTCTATAGTAGTCATAAGATCTACTATTATGTGTATCCTTGTAGTTCCTTTTCCAACCCCTTCCTCGTTCAAAGTTGGGATCTTCCCATTGTTGTTTATTATTCTCTCTCCTTCTGGGAATATTTTTCTTTCCATATTGTTGGTTACCTTCTTTACCTCTTAATGTATCTTGTGATATCCTTGGTGGACCTGCTTCCCTTTCTTTGTTTCTCCTGCTGTTATTGGCCAATTGTCTGTACGAATCTACTACTGAATATTCAGGTGAATTCAGATATTTCCAATTTTCATCTTCCAGATCCTTGTCTGGGTTTGGTGTTTTTGCTTCGTCCTCCCAAGTGTTTTCAGTTATGGCTTTCTCTTTATCCTCCTTGTCCATGTGATAGTCTCTTAGGAATTTGTCTAGTTTCTTTTTCTCCAATAACATGTCAAATCTTTGTAATTTGCTTTTATTTTCTTTATCCAGCTCTTGGTAATATACATCCCCTTTAAAATTGTTTAGTTTTTCTCGTATGTCCTTAATTTCTTCTCCTAGACTAGAGACTTTTTTCTCTCTGTATCGAATTAATATGTTAATAAATTTCTTTGAGCACTCCTCCATAGCTGAATCCTACTCTGTTAGGAGTTCCACTTCCGTGTTCTCCATTATAGGAGTTTTCTCTAGACGTAGCCCTTTTGGAATAATATTATATTTTAAATATCTTTCCAAATTGTTGCCATCGTGCCAACTAGATAGTTGTTTTCTGCTTAATTTCTCCATTTTGGAAAATAATTCTTTAGGATTGGTAATTCTTAGATTTTCCATTACTATAGGTTCTACTTCATATATGGAAAGTTTCCTTTGTCTGGTCTCGGTATTGAAATAATCACCATATTCATAAGAGATAATTTTTAGTTGTTTAGTACTAATGCATCAAGCAAGCCGAAAAGAGGGGAATAGAGTTGTGTTAAAAGAGAAAAGGATGATTCAGCGCTAGGTGTGTCCCCCCCGAGAGATATATCATTTATAGTGTGGATGGATGAACTGGCTGCCCTTATACCTGAAATGAGGGCAATTGTAGGGTCCCCACCCTGCACTGTCCTATTTCAATTTGCAGAGAGAACAATTGGTAGAAAGAGTGGTATTAAGGCGCATTGTTCATAAGAATAATAACCAATATATTATTAATAATGGTGTCAGAATAGTAGGTATAGTGCAAGAATAAGAGTATTTCAATACAGATTATTATATATGAAATGTATCTAGTACAAGTATTTATACCAGCGGTGTCTGGATGAGTAATATCAAAAAATATATATACAAGCTATATTATGTATAAGAGTAGGATGGTGT
Source organism: Bombina bombina (assembly GCF_027579735.1). Classification (NCBI taxonomy): domain Eukaryota; kingdom Metazoa; phylum Chordata; class Amphibia; order Anura; family Bombinatoridae; genus Bombina; species Bombina bombina. The sequence goes on from NC_069507.1 coordinate 253,097,571, forward strand.
ACCAATCAGGTCAATTTGATATCCTAAAAAACTTTGTTCTTTCCTGCACAGTTAAAGGTACTAATAGTTCATTTGATATGACATCATAAAGTTCATAGAGTTCACAGGTATTATTAGTCCCAAAGTTCAAGTAGATTATGTCGAATAAATAATAGTTTTATGTCTAATCCTTATGTTGTGAATAAATGCCCACTTACTAGATGTAACCTCAATCCTATGAGGTAAGTGGGAAGCATCTTTTAGTAGATACAGTTGTCCCTCAGCAATCTGGAACCACTGCTTCTCTGCCTCTTTGGTGTGGTTAGAAACACTGCTTTCCTGCTTCCTTAGTATGGTAGAGATTTCTTTCTCCCTCCTTCTAGTTTGCTTAGTAATTCACTCAGCTCCCAGTAATCCATGATGTGGAATACATAGATAAGGGAACACAAATATGGAAAGGATAGTGCAACACTGTTGTACAAGTTTAAAACATATATTTATTTCATATGTAAAAAATGCTCACATTTTTCCACCTCAATCCAATATGAGGTATCAGTTAGGCATAGTAGTGCAATATAACAAGTACAAAATTCCAAAGTGAATAGTCAGAAGTGCAGGAAAACGGCATATAAGCAGTTTATAAGATGCAGTTCAATATATTTGTTCAAATCTCTCCTTACGCGTTTCAAAGGTTTCAAATAATGGGTTACCTTCTTCATCAGAGGAAAATATTGAGTGTGATTGCTGGCTGCCAAGTCAATATCTTTATGCAAGGTGTTTGTGAATGTAGGGTACGTATCCAGAAGGTTTCTCTTCGTCTCAAATGTAGTTCTCTATCCCCACGTCTCTCATTAATCGGTATACATTCTAGAATAGTGGCTCTTAAACCTTCTGAGTCTTTATTATGATAATTTCGGTAATGAAGTGACAGATTGTGAGATTTTTCTCCTGCTTTTATATTCGTCAGATGTTCTACTACCCTTTTCTTAAAGGGACGTGTGGTGCGTCCTATGTATTGAAGACCACATGTGCATTCGATCAAGTAGACTACATAATCTGTTTTGCAATTGCAAGCGGCATTGATTTTACATAATTTACCATTGCTACTAGATCTAACTTCTTTGGTGGATTTTTGTCCGCCATAGTGATGCTCACATGCGACACAATTCAGGCGATTGCATTTGAAAAAGCCTGTAGACAATTTACCCAGCCAATTTTGTTTTTTTGGCTGTTTCAATTTGCTTGTTGCAAGAGTATTTTTCAAATTTCTGTTTTTGCGAAAAATCAATTTAGGTTCTTTTGGAATTATTGATTTTAAAAGTTCATCCTGTTCTAATAGATGCCAATGTTTTCTTAGAATCATTTTAATTTCTTTAGAGCCTTCATTGTATGTTGTGATAAAGTTAGCAGTATCTTGTTGCATTTTTCCAACATCTTGTTTTTTCTTTTGTTTCTATTGTAAAAGTGAGTTTCTATCAATGCACTTTACTTTTTTGTAAGCTTTGTTCAGTTCTGTTTCCTTGTAACCTCTTTCCATAAATCTCTTCTTCAATAAAGCTGCTTCTTGTTCGAAGTGTTCCTTTTTGGAGCAGTTGCGTCTAAGGCGTTGATATTGGCCGTATGGGATGTTTTTTATCCATTTCTGGTTATGGCCACTAGAGGCTAGTAGGTACTTGTTGCTGTCAGTCGGTTTTTTGTGGAGTTTAGTATGAATTGAACCTTCTTCCTGGAACAGTATAATATCGAGAAAATCAATCTCTACTTTGTTCCTTTTCTCTGTGAAAGTAAGGTTGAAATCATTTGTGTTTAAAGTATTCACAAAATCACTCAGAATATTGTCAGGGCCTTCCCAGATCATGATGATATCATCAATATATCTTGCCCATTTTATAATGTGCTTATGGAATGGATTGTTGGACCATATATGGCATTCTTCCCATAGCCCCATATAGAGGTTGGCAAAGCTGGGTGCAAAGCGAGTTCCCATTGCTGTGCCTTGGAGCTGTAGGAAATATTCCTTTTTGAATAGAAAGAAGTTTTTTTCCAGAACAAATTTTATTGAGTTTAAGAGAAACGTGCATGTTTCTTTTGGGAGATCAGTCAGGGTTTTCAGCCAAAAATCTACAGCTTCTATTCCTTTCTCATGTGGTATGTTTGTATATAAAGCGCTTACATCCAGGGTAACCCAAATGAAATTCTCTTTCCAGACTACTTCTGTCATTTTTCCAATTGTGTCAGGGGTATCCCTCAAAAAAGATTTTAGTCTTGGTACTAAAGGTTGAAGAAAGTTGTCTATGTACTCCGATAGTTTTGAGGTTAGGGAATTGATGCCTGAGACGATTGGTCTTCCTGGGGGTTTCTTCATATTTTTATGCACCTTTGGAAGGTGATAAAAAATTGCTGTTGTAGGGTTATCGTTTTTTAGATAAGCTAATTCATCTTCATTCAGGACTTTCTCTTCCTTGGCATTGTCTAATAGGTGGCGATATTCCTTTAGGAAGGTGTTGGTAGGATCTCCTGGAAGTTTCCTGTAATTTGATTCGTCCTTTAGAAGGTTGTATGCTTCTTTTGTATAGTCCACTCTGTCTTGAATTACGATCCCCCCTCCTTTATCCGCCTCTCTTATGATTAGATTACTATCTTCTTCCAAGTTCTTTATGAAGGTTTTCTCTTTCCTTGAGAGGTTGTCTTTTTTGATTTTATAATGAATGCCAAGGAAGAGAAAGTCCTGAATGAAGATGAATTAGCTTATCTAAAAAACGATAACCCTACTAATTTTTTATCACCTTCCAAAGGTGCATAAAAATATGAAGAAACCCCCAGGAAGACCAATCGTCTCAGGCATCAATTCCCTAACCTCAAAACTATCGGAGTACATAGACAACTTTCTTCAACCTTTAGTACCAAGACTAAAATCTTTTTTGAGGGATACCCCTGACACAATTGGAAAAATGACAGAAGTAGTCTGGAAAGAGAATTTCATTTGGGTTACCCTGGACGTAAGCGCTTTATATACAAACATACCACACGAGAAAGGAATAGAAGCTGTAGATTTTTGGCTGAAAACCCTGACTGATCTCCCAAAAGAAACATGCACGTTTCTCTTAAACTCAATAAAATTTGTTCTGGAAAAAAACTTCTTTCTATTCAAAAAGGAATATTTCCTACAGCTCCAAGGCACAGCAATGGGAACTGGCTTTGCACCCAGCTTTGCCAACCTCTAAATGGGGCTATGGGAAGAATGCCATATATGGTCCAACAATCCATTCCATAAGCACATTATAAAATGGGCAAGATATATTGATGATATCATCATGATCTGGGAAGGCCCTGACAATATTCTGAGTGATTTTGTGAATACTTTAAACACAAATGATTTCAACCTTACTTTCACAGAGAAAAGGAACAAAGTAGAGATTGATTTTCTCGATATTATACTGTTCCAGGAAGAAGGTTCAATTCATACTAAACTCCACAAAAAAACCGACTGACAGCAACAAGTACCTACTAGCCTCTAGTGGCCATAACCAGAAATGGATAAAAAACATCCCATACGGCCAATATCAACGCCTTAGACGCAACTGCTCCAAAATGGAACACTTCAAACAAGAAGCAGCTTTATTGAAGAAGAGATTTATGGAAAGAGGTTACAAGGAAACAGAACTGGACAAAGCTTACAAAAAAGTAAAGTGCATTGATAGAAACTAACTTTTACAAAAGAAACAAAAGAAAAAACAAGATGTTGGAAAAATGCAACAAGATACTGCTAACTTTATCACAACATACAATGAAGGCTCTAAAGAAATTAAAATGATTCTAAGAAAACATTGGCATCTATTAGAAAAGGATGAACTTTTAAAATCAATAATTCCAAAAGAACCTAAATTGATTTTTCGCAAAAACAGAAATTTGAAAAATACTCTTGCACCAAGCAAATTGAAACAGCCAAAAAAACAAAATTGGCTGGGTAAATTGTCTACAGGCTTTTTCAAATGCAATCGCCTGAATTGTGTCGCATGTGAGCATCACTATGGTGGACAAAAATCCACCAAAGAAGTTAGATCTAGTAGCAATAGTAAATTATGTAAAATCAATGCCGCTTGCAATTGCAAAACAGATTATGTAGTCTACTTGATCGAATGCACATGTGGTCTTCAATACATAGGACGCACCACACGACCCTTTAAGAAAAGGGTAGTAGAACATCTGACGAATATAAAAGCAGGAGAAAAATCTCACAATCTGTCACTTCATTATCGAAATTATCATAATAAAGACTCAGAAGGTTTAAGAGCCACTATTCTAGAATGTATACCGATTAATGAGAGACGTGGGGATAGAGAACTACATTTGAGACGAAGAGAAAGCTTCTGGATACATACCCTACATTCACAAACACCTTTTGGCTTGAATAAAGATATTGACTTGGCAGCCTTTTTAGTGGATAAATAGAAGAAATAAATAATAGTGTATATATATATACTAATACACCTTTATAGAAACAAGTGTGTCTACCCACTACCCTAGATATATAGAATATTCTAAGGGAATGTACTTCGGTCATCCACATATATACTAGGATACAGACACCTGTATAATATCATTTATAAGCATTCTTCATTTTGTAAGAACTCTGTAGACAAATTCACAGATCTTTAATGAAATTACTCACTAAATTCCTTATCTCTAATAACTATGCTACACACCCAACTAGACTGAATACAACCCTCTCTGGGACCCTGTCTTTGTTTTTTAAAAAAAATACCCTATAAGAAAGGGGAATCTTTTTTAGCCTAAATACGTTTTAAGAACAGTGATATTTTAAATGTGTGTGCCTTTATAGAAGAATTGTTTTTTAACATGTAAAATTGTATATCTTAAAGTTTATACCAAGCTTTGAATCTTTTTCAAAGCATATTATGTTTTAATTTTTTTAATGCACATGTTATGTTTTAAACAAGCAAGAGGAAGTAGCAATGTATCTACTAATTGGAATGACTTGAAATATAAAGGTAGTTCAAATCATTCCTTACCGAAAATCACTCCAAACCTATTACAGTTCATTTTTTGGAAAACTGGCATTTCAGGATTGGTTTGATATAATATATCATATCAACCAATCTATTTACCCCAGTGTTTTATACATCATAAGTATAACACTTATCCAACTGAGCAATTCGCATACCTCTATTCATCTGTCAAAGACAGATAACTGAATACACGCATGCGCTATAAATAATCACCAGTTTGGGCCACCTAATTACAATTACACACATATTTATTTTTTATTTTTTTTCTAGCAGTATGTTCTAACAGTAATAGCCCACATAAACCCCTTCGTATACGCCAACTTTAGGAGCAAAAATCCTCAGTGATCGGGGGTGTATCAAGCACACATTTTCCATATCTCTAATTTGATTGGTTTATCCGCTCACACCCCCGCCGCATTTGCGTAATACCCCTAATCGGCAGCAACACGCATGCGCTCGAATTCCTCACTCGCGCTCCTAACCGCTTCCGTATTTTACATGAACAGTAACCAACGAAGTAGACTAAGAATACATTTTAGAGAAACTTTAAATCGATAGTTTCACTTCTTTGATCCCTTTACTCGAAATATCCTGTGAGTTAGAATAAAATTAGTACGATCCATCAAGCCAGTGATTGGCAGATTAGCCCACACACCTCTTAAATCACATGACCACAAAGAGCCAATCAGAGCTCTAGAAAATCATAATTACACAGGTAAACCCTATTTAAAGTCCCTAACTAAACATCAGCAATCACACTCAATATTTTCCTCTGATGAAGAAGGTAACCCATTATTTGAAACCTTTGAAACGCGTAAGGAGAGATTTGAACAAATATATTGAACTGCATCTTATAAACTGCTTATATGCCGTTTTCCTGCACTTCTGACTATTCACTTTGGAATTTTGCACCTGTTATATTGCACTACTATGCCTAACTGATACCTCATATTGGATTGAGGTGGAAAAATGTGAGCATTTTTTACATATGAAATAAATATATGTTTTAAACTTGTACAACAGTGTTGCACTATCCGTTCCATATTTGTGTTCCCTTATCTATGTATTCCACATCACGGATTACTGGGAGCTGAGTGAATTACTAAGCAAACTAGAAGGAGGGAGAAAGAAATCTCTACCATACTAAGGAAGCAGGAAAGCAGTGTTTCTAACCACACCAAAGAGGCAGAGAAGCAGTGGTTCCAGATTGCTGAGGGACAACTGTATCTACTAAAAGACGCTTCCCACTTACCTCATAGGATTGAGGTTACATCTAGTAAGTGGGCATTTATTCACAACATAAGGATTAGACATAAAACTATTATTTATTCTACATAATCTACTTGAACTTTGGGACTAATAATACCTGTGAACTCTATGAACTTTATGATGTCATATCAAATGAACTATTAGTACCTTTAACTGTGCAGGAAAGAACAAAGTTTTTTAGGATATCAAATTGACCTGATTGGTACACCATCCTACTCTTATACATAATATAGCTTGTATATATATTTTTTGATATTACTCATCCAGACACCGCTGGTATAAATACTTGTACTAGATACATTTAATATATAATAATCTGTATTGAAATACTCTGATTCTTGCACTATACCTACTATTCTGACACCATTATTAATAATATATTGGTTATTATTCTTATGAACAGTGCACCTTAATACCACTCTTTCTACCATATATATATATATATATATATATATATATATATATATATTTATATTTATATATATATATGTTGTAAAGGATGGCACTCACAGGATTTTTAGTTTCAACAATTAATGGTTTTTAATCTGAATACATAGTCGACGTTGACGTTTCGGCTCTTATTTTAACCTTCTTCAAGACAAGATTTATCTTAAATCTGCTATTGAGCTGTGCTCCCAGAAGAGAAATGAGCAATCAGCTTATTGCTCATTTCTCTTCTGGGAGCACGACTGAATAGCCAATTTAAGATAAACGTCGACTAAGAATACTTATGAGTAAATTCTGATGTATTCAGAAAAAAACCCCATCAATTGTTGAAACTACAAATCCTGTGAGTGCCCTCATTTACAACATATATCTATACTTGGCTTTTGAGGATTGCACCCAGGTCACAATTACACCACAGAGGTTGGAGTGCTGGGCTACCGGCTAATTGACATTATATATATATTATATGTGTATTTATGTAAGTATACTTATAAATACATAAATACACATGTATGTAAATATATATATATATATATATATATATATATATATATACACACACATGTATATGCCACGAGGATATGGGCCTCTCCATGAAGAGGAGAAACAAACTTGGCGATCACTTTGGGGTTTATCGGCTTTTTTTGGGTGGGTGTTTTTTTTGTAGAATAGGTTGTTTTTTTTGCCCTATTGCCCTACCACATGACCATCTAAGGGCAATGCTAAACCCAATGCCATTTTTAGAGTAATCTTTTTTTATGATAGGTTTTTTTTTATTTGGCAGCAAAATAACTTTAGGGTACTGCCCTACCAAATGGCCTTCTAAATAGCAATTTTTATAGTTTTTATTATAGGCTTTTTTTTTGGGGGGGGGGGTTAATTTATTGTATATTGGGTTAGGCAATTCCCAACAAAAAGCTTTTCTAAGGTCTATTGCTTTAGTAACTTTTAGTTTTAGTATAGGCACTATTTTGTTGAGTTGAGTTTTAGAATGGGCATAACTGGACTGGGCATAATATTTTTATTTTCTGTAATGTTAGAGTTTTTTTATTTTCGGTAATAGTAGATTTAATTTATGTAATGTTAGGTTTCTTTTTATGTAATGGTAGGTTTATTTTTTTTTATCACTTAGTGGGGTTAATAGGCGTGTTGGGGGGTTGGCTGTTAGGAAGATAGGGGGTAGTTTGCAATGTGGGGGTATATGGGCTAATAGTGTAGCGGGGTACTTTTCAGAAGGCTATGTGTCAGTTTATGGATTATTAGAGTAGGGGGTTGAGATGCATGTTAGAGCGCAAGTAAGGGTATTAGGCCTTTTTCTTCAGTTTTTGTGCTCCATTGAAGTCTATGGGGGAATATGTTAACCCAGTTGCAATAATGTAACTTTAGCTTTTTGCACGCAACGGGATAACGTGTGAGCAAAAACCTTTTGGTTGTAACTTTTAATACATTCAGTACCCAGCGTGTGCAAAAAGCAAAAGTTAAGCACACGAGTAGAAGCAATAAATAGCACTCCACTATTAATCTAGCCCTGTGCCTATCTAAGTGCATTATATATAGGCTATGGGCCTGCATCTCAAGTTTCCCTGCAAACTACAAGTTGTTCCCTCTAGTAAATGATGGTGCCCTAGGGGCTGTGAGAGTTCACATGGCAGCAACCTGCATTGCTGAAATCTTTCTGTCTGAAGAAAATACAAAACAAAACTTCTGAATATTTTTATATTACACAGCGGTCCTTCAGTTTCATTCTATGTTAGTGAAGTTTTGTTATAAGAACGAAGGCTGACTAGATACAATGATAGCATTGGTAAGTACCTTATATCCTGACATTTTTTGTTGTGTTAATAATTCTATTCATCTTTTCAATATTGTATTCCCAAGATCTGAAAGGCGCCCCCTAATGGTCACAGTACTGATCTGCATTATTACAATCAAATGACGTGCAAAAATTAAATTCCATGACTGTCCTTCTGTAATCTTACCCAAACTCAAAGATCAGCAACAGCTTTATCTGTTCTTTCTTTTTGCTTTTGTCAGTGGAAGATGGACATTTCTAAATTTTTTGTTTTTTTCTGTGTCATTACAGACAGTATTTTTTTAATATAATTATAACAATTATCATACATCAAGGGACAGAATTGATTATTGTCCTGACAGACAAGGTTCCCAACTAGGGAACCTGTACATCCAGGATCACAGTCAGAAGCTCATTAGAAACTACCTTCTGCTCTTGTTCAACCAATCACGTGAGAGCAGGAGCTGTCAATCACCTCGGTCAACTTAGTCTGGGATGATTTTAATCCACCACCTCTAGTTAAAAACAGAGGACCTAAGTCTGTAACTTCTTAATTATTGGTTGCACAATCACTCATGCAAGCCTGCACCTCAACTGCTCCAAATCTGCATCCGCTGCTTGATAAATGGAACATGATGTATACAGATTTTATACACAGCATTAATATACTTATAAATGCCTTTACTTGTGTTTAAAAAAGAAAAATATTAGATTATCTGAAACAAACATAAAAAATATCTCTAATTTGTTGGAGTGTTTTACCACTAGTGACCCTTGCACAATTAATGGACAGGAATTAAACATATACTGTAGCTAAGTTCTCCTCTGAGAGGCTGGAGTGCCACAAGACATTTTAAGGGTCTATTCTTAACTGATCTTGATTGGGAAAATTATGTACATTTTGTTTACAAAATTATATTGTAGTTGATTTTAAAACATTTATTTTCTTTACATATATTTTGTAATGCATGTATTTATTGTTAACTAATGCAGTGCATTTATACAAAATCCTAATGTCCTTTTATGCTGGGCTTTCTTATTGTACTAACTTGCTTCTGGAATGTGAATAAACTAAACACAATTCTAATTAAATTAAATGTCAGTTTTATATATTTGTTTTAATGTTTAGGAATTTTCACTAGAAACAGGATATTCTTTTAGCTGAGAGAGCTTCAATGCAATGCTATGCCGGGAGTCACAACCATCATTAGCAGTCAAGGAGTTAACTCTTTATTTTGTTGTATAGAAAATGTCATGATATTATTTCCCAGCACATGTCTATACATTACTTACAGGCATTTACATCTATAAAATCAATAATGTCCAGTTTGTGGATTCATGAGAAAATATTTATTTATTCACAGAGTAAATAATGAACACATAAGGATATTTCAAGGCTTTTTCATGTCTATAAAAAGGATACAATTTAAATACCATGACCTTGATTTTAATCTTACTACTAATTTTGCCCATTGAAGGAACTGTAAAGTCAAAATTACCTTTCATAATTCAAATAGAGCATGCAATTTCTAGTTTACTTCTTGGTCAAATGTACTTTGTTCACTAGGTAGGTTCAGGGGAAGCTATGGTGACAATGTATGGTTTGAATAAATGTGTTGAATTTGAATCTAAGAATGGTTTGTTTAAAACTTTTTTAAAAGGTCATCCCAGTTTATCTTTTGAATTGCTATGTAGATACATACTTCTATATCGGAACACTTGCATGTTTGTTTAACTTTGATAGATAATACGAGAGTATTGGAATAGCCTTTCTATATTGAAAATTGAGATAAAGTAGCACGTGGTTAAAAATACCCATATATACAAGGTTGACAATTCTTGTTATATGTAAGGCTCTTAAAGGGCTGGGTGACTATTATTCCCAGTAGGGATAAGCAGAGTGCATACATTGTATAGGATTCAAGGTTGATTATTAGCAATTGCTTGCGACTTAAAAAAGGGCACTTTTTTATTATTTAAAAAAACACACACACACAAAAATACACTTTCTTATAGAAATATAGGAATTATATCTTCTACTTAATTAGTGGTAAATTGTCACAGATACACACATTGATTTATACTTATGGATAGATTTGTTTCACAAACAAAAACAAAATCGCCAAACAATGCCAGTTAAACAGCATGAGAAGAAAACTAAAACTGTCGATTTAGAGCAAAGTAAGGATTTACAGGGGTTAAACCCTAATACTCAAAAACCCCAAATACTAATAAAGCAAATCTCAGAGTTAATTCTACCACAATTTAGTTTATTAAAAAATGAGATTGCTGGTCTTACAGAAGAAGTTAGACATTTTGATAGTAGGATAGTGGAGGTTGAGACACGTGTGCCAGACCTAGAGGATCAGGTGGGCAGACAGGAAAGCATGATTAAAAATCAGGGGGATATAATTAAGAACCTACAAGTAAAATTAGAGGAGTTAGAAGATCGCTCCCGTAGGAGTAATGTTAAAATAATAGGTTTATCAGAGTCATATCTCCCCCAGGATTTAATTAAATTTGTTGCTAAAGAACTTCCACAGCTTTTAGGCCTACAAATATCAGACACATCTTTTTTGGTAGAAAGGGTGCATTGACTGGGTAAACTTAAAAATAATACTGACGGTGCACATAGACCTAGACCAATCATGGTAACATACTTAAATTTCCAAAACAAAGTAATTATAATGAGACAATTAATTGATAGAACAAAATATAATTTTTATGTTTCAAGATTTCTCTGCCGAGACAACTTCTAAATGCAGAGAGATGTCCCCTTATTGTACTACATTAATACAACAAGGCATACAAGCTAGGCTTATATAGCCGGCAAAAATTTGTTTTAAGGTTAAAGAGGAAAACATCACTTTGAAATCCACACAAGAAGCTAAAGATTTTATTAACAAACTGATTGATGCATTTAAAAAAAAGATATAATCACTATTAAGCTAAAGTTCAGCTGCAGGATAGTTAAAGAAAAGATCTTTTTTTTGGGGGGAGCAGAAGCTATGGCACTAAAATATGTTAATGTATTTGAAAATAATACTAGATTTGAGATGTATTATATATGCAGCAATCGGAGAAGGGTATATCCTTCTGTGTTTGTTAAAAACAATTTTATTTTTATTCTTTTTTGTATATTTTTTCCCTCTCTCCCCCTCCCCTTTTTCTTCTCATATACTTTTATTAATTAAATAGAGTTAATTCTCGGGTCTTAGAAATTAGATATACATGGATGACTCTGATTTAAAAAATATTAAACTAACATGGAATGTGAGGGGAATAACAGCACCCATTAAGAGGAAAGCTATATTGAAACAGCTTAAACATTTGGGGACATTTATAGCAATGATACAGGAGACACATCTAAATTCAAAAGAAATGATAAAACTCAAGATGGGGTGGGTAGGAGAGGTGAATTGCTAATTAATGTGTTAGTAAAGAGAAAGGAGTTGCTATTTTAATAAATAAAATATTGAAGTACCAAATCTTATATAAATTTATTGATCCTAACGAATGAGTAGTTCTTATTAAGATATGTATCAATGCAGAAAAATTCACAATTTGTAATGTTTATGGACCTAATAAGTTTGACATTAGAGTTTGTGAAAATTTGCAGAATAAATTAATAGATTATATGGACACTATTTTAATTATAGGGGATTTCAACATGGCACCTAAAATGCGCATAGATAGATCCAAAATAGATGGTCAACAAAACTTTGGTTACTCTAAAAAAGAAACAAAATGAATGAACAACATATATTTTAAGATAGGAGTTTGAGATATCTGGAGATATAAAAATCCTAATAGTATAGGTTTTACTTGTTTATCTAAGGCACATAAATCTCAATCAAGAATAGACCTGTTTCTCACATCAGATAAAATCACTACACATACTGTATAACGAAAACAGATATACATCTAATAACAATATCTGACCATGCGCCTATCTGTATAGAGTATGGGAAAAGATTACAAAAAGTAATTTACTCTATTTTCCAAGACACTTACGGCTAGATTTAGAGTTCGGCGGTAGATGGGCTGTTAACGCCACGCGTGTTTATGTCTAACGCACGTCATTGTTTGACTCCGGTATTTAGAGTTAATATAAGACCATCTAACGATGCTCCTAACGCGTGTATGTCACACGCGTAATCCTGCCCGCGTTAGACAGTCTCCCATAGAGATCAATGGGAAAGCAAATAAATTGCCTTTTTTAACCTAACACTCGATTTCGCGAGAATACGCACAGCTCGGTCATATGACGCATACCACATCATGCACAACAATAACACGCCGCAAATGTCACAACAACAATCAATCAACAAAGCACACAAGCATTACACATTCACAAGTGGGGGAAGTTTTAATACTATTTATACGGGGAATACGCATATACTTTAAGATGCGGAAAATCGCACAATAACAACAAGGATTAAAAAATATATACATACACTAGAAACAAAATCGCATTCAATATCATTATATATTATGAAAAACATACATATACAACACTTCACGAAGAACACACCATCGCAAATTCACATTTAAAAAGAATACTTTTGGACAATGAAAGCGAAAACGAACACTATGACATCATCGCATTCTACACATTCCACAAATACCAACTCTAAATGAGCATGCGCAAATTAACACACCTAATACACATTGCAATAATATTAATTGCTAATAAAGCACACCTGAACACTAATTACAATGGAAATTGGGACATCATTAAACATTTACACAGGGTATATAAGCACCACACAAGCATGGCTTCTTTGACTGTGTTGCTGGTGGGTCTTTGGAGATTTAAGAATAGAGAGTTTGAGAATTTTTGAGAGTGAATTAGTGTTAGCGTGAGAGAGTCAGTTGGTAGTGTTAGCGTGAGAGAGTCAGTTGGTAGTGTTAGCGTGAGATAGTCAGTTGGTAGTGTTAGCGTGAGAGAGTGAGTGAGTTAGTGGGAGTTAGTGGGAGTGGGAGAGAGTCTGTTAGTGGGAGCGTGAGTGAGTTAGTGGGAGTTATTAGTGATAGTTGTTAGTGTGAGCGTCAGTTAGTGGTAGTTAGTGAGCGTTAGTGGGAGTGTTTGTTATTGAGAATTAGAAGTAGTGTTAGTTAGCGAGCGAGTGATTTATCTGTACACTTAACACATTTACACGCAAACACATTCAATACATACATACACTTATCAATAACACTACATACACTCCATACCCCCTACCCCCTCATACTACACTCCATACCCCATTCCTTGTAGTCCCATTCCCTTTCATCCCATTTACTCTTATCCCATACCCCATACCCATCCCATACCCATCCCCTAGTTACATTTAGTTTACATATCCTCCTTTTAGTCTTATTCTTTTCGTTTATTTAAATACTCCTTACCCTCTTTGTTTTTTTTACATCCCTCACACTTTAAGCACCTTTTTTGTCTTTTTATTTCTTTATTTTGACCCCCTTTCATTTCATCACACTCACTTTTTGTTTGATTATTTGGGGTTTAGTTTAGGGAGGAGATGGAGGCCAGGCAGGGGACAGGTAGAGGGGGGAGTAGAGGGAGGGGGAGAGGAACAGGGCAGGAAGGGGGGCAGGAAGGGGGGCAGGAAGCGGGGGTGGAAGCGGTGGGTGGACCCAGCCACTTGGTTCAAGATGACCAAGTGGCTGGGCCCAGTGGCGGTCAGAGTAGGGCTTCACAGTCCGGGAAACAGAGGGCATCGTCACAGGGGAAGGCCAAGGCGACTAGGGAGGCGAGGTTTACGATGGAGGAGAAGGAGGCCCTCGTAGAGGCCTATATGGCCAGGCATAGGATGCTGCAGCACCAGAAGACTACCCCGACTGACAGGAGGAGGCTCTGGAACGAGATTAGGAATGCAGTCAATGCAGTGGGTGGCCGGAACCGGGATATGGATTCTATCAAACATCGGTACCGGGACTGTAAACTTGAACTTAAAAAAAAGTTAAGCCTGGAGGCCCGACATGCCGCAGGGACCGGTGGCGGCCCTGCCCTTGAAATGGAGTACTGCAGATGGGAGGAAATGTTGCGGCCCAGCATCTCCGAGGTGGAAGTAGTCGGTATCGGAGGAATCGATACCGGGAACCTGCCACTCTCATCTGACGGTAAGCTCATTGAACAATAATTTCACATACGAATGTATTTCAATGGACACTATACGCAAACATTTACTTTCATGATTGAGGTAGCGAATACAATTTGACAAAACATTCAAATGTACTTATATTACCTAATTTGATTCATTCTTGAGATATATTTTAATGAAGAAATAGCCATGCACACGGTGAAACAATCACAGGAGGCAGCTATATTCAGCTAACAATCAGCATCTTATAAGCATATTTAGATATGCTTTTCAGCAAAGAATATCCAGAGAATGAAGCTAATTAGATAAGAAAAGTACATTCGAAAGTTGATACTAAATGTATGCTTCTAAATCATGAAAGATAAAACATTGGGTTTCATGTGTTAAGGATCAGATTAATGCTATTACGCTGTTTACACGCATTCTATTACTTTGCGGTTACATCAGTATCTAGGCTATAGGTTAGGTGTGCATTTAAACAGACTGAAAACAAACGCAAAAACATTCACATTGACCAGATATCACAAACACGGTTTAGAAAAAGCGGAAATCGTATTGATTGTTTGTTAGATTTCAAAGTGGATTAATGATTCTGCATTTGTAATTGTATCGTAAGCTAAGTCATTTAAACCTTGATTTGCAAATATGCTAATATATATATATATATTTTTTTTTCTTTATTTATATACAGAGTCTGGGGACGAGGCAGCACAGCCTCCTGCATCTCCCCGGGATGAGAGTGGTGGTGAGGAATTCCCACTTCGGAGGGAAGAGGCCCCCCGTGACGAACAGCGCACGGGAGATGATGAAGAGGCCCCGGAAGCACAGGAGGATCCCGCTGAACCCGCGGAACCCGCGGAACCCGAGGTCCCTCAAAGACCCGCACTCCGCCGTGCACGGGCACCCCGCCGTGCACGGGTTCAACAGGCACAACAAGAAGAAATAGCGGAGGTGCGGGTTCTACTGGAGTACATAGACCAGATGCGTACCTCCCGGATAGAAAACATAGAAGGACGACGCAGAATACTTGATGGGCAGAATCAAATAATTCAAGGCCAAAATGAAATAATCAGTATACTGAATAGAATACAAGAAGGACAAACAAGAATGTTTAATCTTCATCAGGAAATGTTCACATTTTTCCGGGAGGCGCATGCTGGTCTACCTCCTGTTGCTGGGCCTCTTGTTGCTGGGCCTCTTGCTGCTGGGCCATCTTCTCCTGCCGGCCCATCTCCTCCTCCTCCTCAGCCATCTACTCCTCCTCCTCCTCAGCCATCTACTCCTCCTCCTCCTCAGCCATCTTCTCCTCCTCATCCATCTTCTCCTCCTCCTCAGCCATCTACTCCTCACCTTGGTCGTCCCAGTACTCTTCCTTCCACTCCTCCCACAACAGCTCCAAGGAGGACTCTTCGGAGTCGGCAGTTGCCTCTCCCAGAGCCTCAGCCCCGTGGGAAGAGGGGAAGGAAGAGGAAGTAAGTATTTTTTTCCATCTTCAAATTTTTTTTTTGTGTAATGGATAGGTATGTGATGATGTGGTTTTCATACACTTGTGGACCACACTCTGTATATAATCGACTTCTATGGGACCGGGTCCATGGAGGAAGATTCTTTGCAGAGTGTGGGTTATAAGTGTGTGAAAACCACATCATCACATACCTATCCTTGTTCATGATATTGATTGGTTTCTGTGATGTGATGTCCAAACTGTTTCCCGAATCGCTAACTAAATTACCATAACAATTATCCATGATGGCATATTACTGTTTGAATGCCAATAACACAGCTTAAAGGGACAGTCAGAAAATTATTGATTACAAAGAAAACACTGTATTACGCATTATAAAGTTTGAAACAACAAAACATGGAGAAATACATGTGTGACTTATGTGCTTACCCTTGTATCTATGACTATGAAAAATGACCACTTATTTGTTGTTCTGACATAACAACATTTTAGATATCAATGATCAATACATGGTCAATAATATGCTGTATGAGCACAAGGTTTTACATATACAAATGCTATACAAATGCCCTCTAGTGCTCAAATTGTATAATGATTACAAGCACTCTTCAAGATTTAAGAAATGAGCACACCAACCTCATAGGTTTAGATAGCAAATTTAAATAAACCCAGACAAATGTTCAATTGTTGAGAAACATTTGATATCCTTGTTATTACAGAATTGACTTTTCGAATAATGTTAAAAATTTTTTTTTTCTAAACTGTCCCTTTAACAACATTACATATGCTAACACATATTTTAAGCTTGTTGGTATATCTACATGTACTTTGTCAAAAAATAAATTTTAAAATCACATTTATATTGACGTGTTAAATAAAGTCTATTTTCTTTAAGAGACATTATTGTGTTAATATTTTATTGTAAATATTTTTATTTTAACAATGAATATGGTTTAAAGTCCTTTTAGGAGTGGGGGGGGGGAAATATGCTAACAAAAATATATTTGAAGATTAAACTATGTGGATCTCATACATGATACAAAAAACAACATTTGCATTCAAGGGACAGTATCCTATATTTTTTACATAACTGTATGTAATAGACACTACTACAAACAACAAGATTAACATATACTGATATCAATATTAAAAAGCTTCAAACACTTGCAAATAAAATAGGGTTAGCTATATTGAAAATATAGATGAACCACCATTACAACCGTAAAACAACACAATACCCCATCATTAACATATGAAAAGACCCTTTACACAAACTGGACAAAGCTGGAGATGGTACTCACATGAAACTCATTGGCTTTGCGAGGAGTAAGAAAATTACTTACATTTTCTTACAACACAAGACAAAATAAACCTATTGGTTAAACAATGGACTATCTAACTCGAGACAAAATCAAATATTTTTATTTATAATGTGAGTGTCTAATGAACCTTTCATAAAATATACAACGAAATTACATTTAGAAGAAGTCGGCATCATATATTTAGCATATGATAAATGCATATTGATTACTTTATTCAAACACAATAGCGCATATTTATTAATTAGATATGTTCAACATTAAACACAACAGTAATTTTTCAGAAAAAGGAACATTGTTGACAAACATATTAAACATGGACTGTAGAGATTTGCACTTGCCTATAAATATCCTATGCATGAAAACATTTTGCTTTCGTTCGTTGATTCAACCAGACATCCAGCAAAAGAGAATGTGTTGGTCTTTATCAGCTACGGGTCAACAATGTAACATGATGCAAATAATACATATTCGCAAGCTTTTTAAAATTGCATGCAGTCACAAACGTTTTTAACGTGCACAAATATTGCGGGACTACGCAATCCAATCACACGTTTTTTTACCTTTACATGTGCCGTCTTAACATGGCGCTTCCTTGATCACGTAAGAATGCCATCCAATGAAAGGCACATTATTGATCACGTAAGAACGCCCAAAAAAAAAAGGCGCATCCTTGATCGCGTCAAAACGCAATCCAATAAAAGGCATATTCCTGATCACGTAAGAACGTCAGTCAATACAAGGAATCATTGGACAGCCTGGCAGGTGACGTCTTAAGCAACATGGCGCATCCGAGATCGCTGAAAAACCGCAGACAATACAAGGACTCAGTGACATCTTGGCATATCACTAAGAAACGTATTTATATTTTAGGAACTAGTATGTGTGTAGATTGCTATCTAGGAATGTCACCAAATCATGAATCATCTTTTCGGACTTGACTGTCCCTTGAACTATAGCTATGGTGTATATCTTTAACATTTAAAAGATACACATGAGAAATACATATGCCATTGATGTTTTAAGATATGTTTGGATTGTTGTTGAATAACAATAGTTATACATGTATTGATTAAACGTGTCATTTATTCAAGTTTAATTATTGTCAGCCTACCTATAGCCATATATGGGAGGAGATGTATTTTGTTAACATATTAGTTAACTAATATTCATCATCTACATTATTTGCATTACACACAGAGATTGATTTGGTTACACTTTGACAATAATATAGATTTGAAAATGAAATACAGGTGCTGTCAACATTACAATAAGATTGTTTATTAATAAAACTATATGTCCTTGTTCTTGTAAAAAGGACAAAAACGCTTTACAAATGGAAATACATTCATTTACAATAGTGATCAACATCACTTAAAGGGACATTATTTTGTTTTTAAAAAGAGCATACACATAGTCAATACTATTTAAATAAAATGAACACTTTACAGGGATTATATCATTGTATCAATACTCAGATCATTTGGTAAAGGTGCATCAATTCATGCAGAGTTTATAAATACACACATGGATCTGAACATTTAAATATACATATATACACAAATACAAAAATATATATACATATATAAAGAAATTACTCTGCTAATCATAATCAGGCAATGATAGAGCTAAGAGAAAATAATATAAACACAAATAATAAGATTACATTGGAGATGTTAATCTTAAAGTCATTTACTATTGTCTTACATATATGATTTCATTATAACAAATATATTTGTTAGGTCCCTTTAAGGATAAACAACATAAACTAGAGCTTGCCAAAAATAACAGGAAGAATGAGGACAAAGATTTGTGAAATAAAATGTATTTTATTAGTATGTAAGAAAACATACACAACGTTTATAAATAATCTTGTAAAAATAAGGAATATATGAGCCATATGACAAGGTAACACAGTGCATCACAGTCCATGAAGAGAGTTGCCAAGGGCCAGCATAGCCCCATTGGAGACACATGGCAAGGTAACACAGTGCATCACAGTCCATGAAGAGAGTTGCCAAGGGCCAGCATAGCCCCATTGGAGACACATGGCAAGGTAACACAGTGCATCACAGTCCATGAAGAGAGTTGCCAAGGGCCAGCATAGCCCCATTGGAGACACATGACAAGGTAACACAGTGCATCACAGTCCATGAAGAGAGTTGCCAAGGGCCAGCATAGCCCCATTGGAGACACATGGCAAGGTAACACAGTGCATCACAGTCCATGAAGAGAGTTGCCAAGGGCCAGCATAGCCCCATTGGAGACACATGGCAAGGTAACACAGTGCATCACAGTCCATGAAGAGAGTTGCCAAGGGCCAGCATAGCCCCATTGGAGACACATGGCAAGGTAACACAGTGCATCACAGTCCATGAAGAGAGTTGCCAAGGGCCAGCATAGCCCCATTGGAGACACATGGCAAGGTAACACAGTGCATCACAGTCCATGAAGAGAGTTGCCAAGGGCCAGCATAGCCTCATTGGAGACACATGACAAGGTAACACAGTGCATCACAGTCCATGAAGAGAGTTGCCAAGGGCCAGCATAGCCCCATTGGAGACACATGGCAAGGTAACACAGTGCATCACAGTCCATGAAGAGAGTTGCCAAGGGCCAGCATAGCCCCATTGGAGACACATGGCAAGGTAACACAGTGCATCACAGTCCATGAAGAGAGTTGCCAAGGGCCAGCATAGCCTCATTGGAGACACATGACAAGGTAAAAGAGTGCAACAGGCACAACAAAAAACTGATAAAAAGGCCAAATGGCAACAATATAAATACAAATTCAACATGTGGACGGAGGATTATTATCTGCCACCATGGAGCATATCCAGATCCTCCACTTACTGGTCATCCTCTTCATTGTCCTGTGCATGTCCAGCTCCAGATTCAGGCCTTGAACGTAATTGCATAATTTCACGCAGAGTCAAGTCCTGAACCCGGAGCTGGGCCTGCATGGTGTCGTTCATCCCTCTCAGGACAGCTGCGTTCCTCAACACGGCCTGCTCTACTCTTGCTATCCCTTCTAGCATGAGCCATGCTGAGTCACAGCCTAAAATAAAATAAAATTAAATATTAAGGATAATTACACAACAGAATAAAAGATTTTAATACATACATTGTCATCATAAAGACAAATAATTATTTACATCAATTATTTTTCATATATTCTTTACACATGAATTAGGTTATTCAGACAGACAGAAATCATTAAAGGCTCATGTTACTCAAACATGTTGTCCCCTTTAATTGGTTTTAGATGATCCACTTATACAGCTTGAGTGTATCAAATCTTGTTAAAGGATTTACATTGTACTTACATCAGCAATTTAAAAATTCAATTTAGACTGTGGTAGGCACACCTATCCTTAAACATTTTGGCATTGAGGACAAGCTGTGTAAACATAGCAACCAGAAGAAATTACATTCCCACTGGGTTAGACAAGAGATAATGTATCCACATTTGGACATAAAATTTTGGATCCAAGTAGTGGTGTTTGGTATATGTAGTGATATCCAATTAAAGGGACACTGAACCTAAATATTTAATGGACTGATTCAGATAGAGCATGACATGACAAATCTTTAGAAATTACACATATTCATTATATGTTTTAATTGTCAAGCTATATTTTGAATGCAAGAATGTTGGTTTTTATGGAAGCCAATATTTGTTGATGAACTTTGTTTGTGCATGCTGGTTGATGGATACATTCATCCAACAATAAAGAAATGATGGCCACATTTATTTTATTGTTTAAACTAATTATAGGAATAAGTTGTTTTCCATAAATATATCAAGAGAATGACGAATAATTCATAAGAGTATTCTATTATACATTGGCTTAACATTGCATGCTGGATTTGAATCACAATTTAACCAATTTAACTTCACTGTACCTTTAAGTATCTTATAAAGTGTATTTAGAATGATACTTACAGCTGTGCCTGGGAAGGACAATCTGACACCCAGGACAATGAAGGTTTAAACAGGGGGGAGGGATGGGATTGGCTTGGGGAGGGATGGGATTGGCTTGGGGAGGGATGGGAATGGCTTGGGGAGTGGTGAGCTGCTGCTCCAGGGTAGGCCGTACAGCTGGGGAGTGGGGAGTTTGGGTCTGGGCAGCTGTACGGGCCAGAATACGGGGAGAGCGGCGAAGGGGGGTGTCTGGGCGTTTTTTGGGAGGGACAGGATATGAAATATGGGAAGGGCTGGCAGTGGTCGGGGCATGGTCATGAGTTTGGTGATGGGAAGGGCTCTGGGTGTGTGCAGAGGTGTGGCCATGGTCAGGGGTGTGTGCACGGGGAGGGGTCTGTGACTGGGCAGGGGCGGAATCCAGATGACCAGAAGTGGTGGATCCATCTGAAAATGTAAAAGAAATATATTAACATCTCATACATCCTGACATCAAATCAACGCATTTCAAATTGATTATGTTTTCAATATACTTCGAAGTGTGTTTGAATCTGTAAACTATTCTGAAATGAGGATATGGTATCTATATAGGCACTCAGATGAATCTCAATGACTGTCTGTACAATGTGAAACTTATTATTGTGTTTTGGCATGGAATATGCATGTGACATAATGATGGCATGAATTATATATTCTTAAAAAAATATATACAAGCAGATTTTCATGCTGCCTGATATAGAAAGGGGGCAGTAGTGTATTTGAACAGACAAATAATATTCCTTTTTAAAGGGAAAAAGCTGTAGACTTTGAATGTCTTCAATAAAATGATTTCAAAAAAAGAAACATGTTGGAAACATGATAGATATATTTCACATACCATCAGACTCCAAGGCAGCCTCTTCCTCCTCCATCCCACATGTGACATCAATCTCTGTAAAACATAACATGTTGTGTACACCTTAAGATCAGATATTATAACATATGTTACTGTTGCTCAAATACGCACATCAATGTTGCATTAAAGATATACACACACAAAGTTATGATTTACATCATTTTGATGGAGCATACAAATGACAATAGATTTGTTATTGTCAATAAATCAGAATATTAATGTATTGTTTGTCTTAATGTTAAATTCATAAAAGCATAGTACATAGAACATTTAAGATTTCTCATGTGTGTATCACTTGATGACTGTTGTCAAAAAAACAAATTGAAAAAAACATATGTTAGACATCTTATGAATAACAAATGTGTAGAATAATAAAGTAGAAATTATTAATCGCTCAATATAAAAAATAAATATATAATCAGAAGATAAATTCTATGATTTTTTATAATGTTATGCTTCATCGGAATCATGATCATAATATTGATTAGCAATACACCTTCAATTACATATAAATGAGTCAATGGACTTACCAGGAGACCGCAAAGGCGGCTTTATGTCACTGCTGGATTCCTGTGGGCTTCCCACACCAACTCTCTCTATGAATGATATAGATATATATTATTAAACACATTTTGGATATCACTAAATCACATCTGTCTAGAATTTTAACATTAATCAACTTTAAAATGTGAAGAATAGAGCAGTCATTACACCAGAAAATGCTTGATTGAATCAAGGGGATTCTGTAAACATATCTGTATTGAACATATGTTTAATGTCAGACTACATTAGACATCAAATTCATCTCAGATGCTGCTATTGCATATCTAAATATACCCAATGATCAATGTTCTTAACCCTTTAAGGACACAGCTTTCACTTAGCTCAATTGTTTTATGACGGAATAATTCCGTCATATGTCCTTAAGAAGTTACAAGAATACACACAAACCACATATTGAGGAGCATCTGTTGACAAATCTAAACAAACATGTGTCACATCGACCCATTTTTTCAATGTACAGTAATCTTGTTTAGGACACAACACATATTTATCACAATACATAACAAACTTGATTATTACAAATATGTAATCATGGTGCTGTTAGAGTATGCAGATATCTATAAAGTAACTCCAACAGATAATTAGATTTATATATCAATAGTTTTTAATAAAAATAATGTAAAGATGAATGAATCTATTTTGTCTTAAAGGGACACTGACATGATTAATTTAAATAATTGATTTCTATGTTCAAACTGTAAAAAATTATTTAACATTGACTCCTATTATAATTAGAATGTTGTTCGATATTAATCTTAAAGGCAGATAAGGAATATTGGATTCAATAAATATTGTTTGTTGAAGGTATCCACCAATCATCAATATAAACCCAGGTTGGTCAACAAATATTTAGATGCACATAAACGTACTTTCTTTATTTTAAACTACATTTAGCAATAGAATATGTCACATATGATGATAGTATTATATTTTATGTTTATTAATATTGCATACTGTATGTGAAAGACAATATTAATAATTGTAGCTCAGTATCCCTTTAATCTAAAATTAAATAGATTCCACAATGTTGTTGTTTGTTAATGAATTATCTACTCCATATGTTGATGTAATGAATGGTATTGAGCATGCAATTAAAATCAAATATGTTATTTAAGGATATCCGAATAATGATATAATTTTCATCTATTAAATAGACATTACATATAAATATTGAACAATGTGTATTTAGTATGTAATGTTCATTCCATGTTTCTAAGACAAATGTCAATTAAAATGAGACATACCATACTGTGACAAGCCCTGGCTTGAGGATCCAGCAGCCACATCCATATCTGTAATATATTAAATGAGGATTGCATATCATTAATACTAATCATGCCATGTTTAAAATATTTACATTAATAACAAATCAATAGAAAAATATTAATCCTTTGGTAGTCCCATGAGTTAATAGTTTCCGCAATTAAATTAATGATAAATATATCCTGGACTCTTATTTTCAATCAGTTGTGTTGTTTACTGTATCTTTAAGAATATCTGCTTGTTATTACATAATCATCAATTGATGGCCATATGTTATAATTTATTAGTATTATTCGTTTTTTATTAGATATAATATTTAAAATAAGAATACTGTATTCTTCACTAATCTAAGAATTTCCATTTAATTTTTAACAACATGTATAAAGCAATGCCACTTTCCGCAAACCCATGTTAACGTGGATGAGAAAT
Source organism: Bombina bombina (assembly GCF_027579735.1). NCBI lineage: Eukaryota > Metazoa > Chordata > Amphibia > Anura > Bombinatoridae > Bombina > Bombina bombina. The sequence continues at coordinate 253,122,049 of NC_069507.1, forward strand.
GCCATTTTCGCGATCATTGCGCAATGATTCCAAGCGGAATTACGCATCCGTCATTTGAACAACATGTATAAAGCAATGCCACTTTCCGCAAACCCATGTTAACGTGGATGAGAAATGCCATTTTCGCGATCATTGCGCAATGATTCCAAGCGGAATTACGCATCCGTCATTTGAACAACATGTATAAAGCAATGCCACTTTCCGCAAACCCATGTTAACGTGGATGCGAAATTACATTTCCGCTCTGTGACGCATATTCTGTAGAGCGCAAGAAACATCATTCCTATTTCATGTGTCAATAATCTAAAATCAGATATCTAAACATCATATGTAGTGTATGTTGTGAGATCTGTATAGGTTTAGTATCTGACTAAATACACATTTTTGATTTTTAACATTATAAATATTATATGAAGTTGGATAATTACCTGGTTCAGATTCTCTATCGGCTCCTCCCAGGCCACCGGACGGAGAAGCATCTGCCCTGTCCCCCGCGTCAGGACTTTCAGATCCCGCAGCTGGGAGGGAAGAAGAGGAGGCCGAGGATGGCGAGGATCTAAATCTTTTGGGGACCCGGAGATTGAGGAGCTCGCATAAAGTCACCTCATAAGGGAGTAGGTACAGTTTCCGCGGGGCCTTTCTTTGGCCCCCTCTTTTACGGGCTTGTACCCAGTCCCTTATGAGGTTGACTTTTTTCGATAAACGCAACCTCATATCTCCGAATCTCCTCATGATCTGATCCTGGGTCCTCTGGACGTCACACACCAATCTAACCGCATTGGTGATAGACTCCCAGAGGGCCTTCTTAACAGGCGCATCTGTCGAGCTCCTCTTGTTCCCAAACAGCTGGGGATAAAAGTCCTTGACGGCGTGGACCAGTGCAGCGCTCTCCTCCTTGGTGAACCTGGGAACTGACATGCCTGCTGGGTTGTCCAATAAATATATTATAATAATATAAACTGCCTGCAGGCATTAGAGAACTGACAAAGATGGCAACGTGTAATGGACTTTTATATGGTGAAGTAAACATGAGATGCACCATGGGACAATTTATCTGTACATCTGATTGGATAAAAGTTTGAAATATTGTTATAATGTCTGTGAGACCATCCTGACTCAAGTTGTGTTTGTGTGATGAACTCTGATTGGCCGTTCCTTAATGTTTCATATCTTAGTAAATTCCTTACACATACCGCTTGGTGGTGCTGTAACTTCATTTTTCATGTAGACTTATTTGTAACTCATGGGCCTGTCATGCGGATATGTGTGACGCAGATTTAATATCCGGGATCCGTGAAATATTAATGATTAAATACTCTTTAAAATCTAATCCTGTCACATTATTAATGTTGTAGACATTTCTCGGTTTAATAACGGTCTGTTTCTTTAATACAAATACACATTTAATATTGTATGTCTTTATTGTTCTTTAAATAAATTTATTGTGAAGTATTGACATTGCTCTATTAAATGTATTTATAATGCACATTGATTGTGTGCTATTGCGTGACATTACACTAATGTTTAAATATGCTAATCTGGTGTTTGAAGATGCGTTTCCCACGCAATATTTATTAATGTTAAAATTCCGGTTAGAATGTCAGTAACTTGGATAATCTGTTTATAAATGTTAAACTACAGCTTTGTTATTCGCAAATAAACCTCGAGCTTGTATTTCTCTGAAGTGCTCATATATGTTATTGTGCAATGGCGTCTTTAGTTTTAAAGAGACATTACAAACAAACAATTGTATCAAATGATCTGTAGATATAGAAGATTGTTTAGACTTTAAACTGTAAATCATTTTCTCTTAGTATTTATATATCCTCAACAGAAGAAATTTAAATGCACATGGTTGAGACAATCACATAAGGCATCTCTGTGCATCCACCAATCTTCATCTACTGAGCCTATCTCGATATGCTTTTCAAGCAAAGTATGTCAAGATAGGAAGAGAAGTAAATACACTCTTTAAATCTCTTAAAGGGACACTGTCCAAACAAATTTACCATTGGTGATTGAGCATGAAATGTTAATCAACTTTATTATTTAATACGATTATCAAATGTTAAGTTATCTTGTTATGTTTCTTTGCAAATCAATAATGATATTTTATATTACGGACAATTGTTTAATAAAAACCTGGGTTGTCCTTGACGATTGTTGCATCAATTATTCCAAACAATCAAGTTCTGTCCAGAGTACTGAAGCAAATAAATTAGCTATTTACTGCCTTATTTCTAAAGTAATGATAGCAACATCACAATGAGCATTCATAATATGAGACAAGTTTTAAAGTTGATTAAAATAGAATACTCATTCAGAATGTATAAATCATTGTTTTTTTAAATGGCTACCTTTAAGTATATTTTGAGTTCATGTCCCTTTAAATAAACATTTCACAATAATGCTTAATATATCATAAACCTAGGCACCTTCCTTTTGCTAAATGAGTCTAACATATGAGTAAAGCAAATTTAGATTAACTTCTAGATTGTTTTACACACTGACTGAAATATATTTATTAAATGAGGTCTTTTTTAGCCTTCAGCGTAGAGGGACATTAAGCTATATGTTATGTATGCATTTTGTATCATAATCTTATATTTGACCAACTTAATATGTTTTGTTATTCAATCATTATATTGTAATTATATATATTTGTGGATTAAATACATCTCTACATAGGCTATTTTGATGCTGATTGTTGTTTGCATATAGATGCCTTATATCATTGACTAAGATATGTGCATTTATTTTTATTTTAACAAGTATATTTAAAGACTGAATGTAATTCTATAGTACATTCTAAATATGTTTAAATTCTTGTATGATATTTGTAACAATGTATACAAAATATACATTTTGAATGACCCCTTTAAGGACCCAAACATATTGTATTTTGATTTAACATTGACAAAATAAACTAAAGGGGAAATTACATTCTATATAGATATTTGATGTCTAACCCAAGAGGTAAGATTGTAATAAATACATAATATTACTAAGTATAGTTAAATGACTCCACTAGAAAATTACATAGATTAACCTGGCATCCAATAACTAATTTTTTAAAAATATCAAGTTAAATGACCTACCATTTATAAATGTAATAATTGTAAAATATTTTCTAATAATGTTTTGAGATACCTAAGGAAGATACATGATCTTATACAATTCTTTTTACATTCAACAACACTGTCACTTTCATGTAATTGAACCACTTCACCTTATTAAATGTTAAAACAATCATAATATTAATACATATCCTAAATATTTTTAATATATACTTTTTCAATATAAAAGCATTGAAGAATATGACTCCCCAATTAATGTTAAAAGATATCTTTTAATATTCTCTGAAGATTTTTATTTTCTACTATTAATGCATTATTTTCTCTTATGCATGTGCTTGTCAAATAGCCAACTACCAGTCATGGGAGTCCAAGTTTTATTTATTTACAGATTATATTGATATATATTAGAATCTGTTAAAAATAAACATATATTTAATAGAAAATAATTAAATATTCCAGGAAGTCATCAGATGCCAATCTGAAATGACAAATAATAAAAATGGAACAAAGTTAATACACACGTTGTAAAATATTCATAAAATACATTTAAAATCATATGGTGTCTATGCTCTAACTTTGATCAACATTTTTTAAAGATAATCATTACATTGATTTTAAATTAATGAAATACATACACCATTATATTGTTGATTAAAAATTATATTTAAATATCAAAAATTAAAATTATACATAATAATGTATATCACATGTAAACAATATATGTATGCTGAACATAAATGTAATATTTCATGTCCATTCAAATACCTCTATATCAACTATAATATGTATTCCTTTTTCTGATTGTGATCCCTAAATATCTCATTAAGAACTAAATATGACTAATGTATGTAAGCTACTAATATTCTACAGTCTTCACTAGCATGCATTGGTACACCAACCTGGACAATGCATGGTCTTTGAAAGTCAATTCAGGGGTAAACAGTTGATCTTCAATAGGTGTCTTATTCATCAGTTCATTAAATAGAGGACTGGGAAATACCATCTAAAAAAGTAAAATCATCTAAGTGTCTGATTGTGATCCCTAAATATCTAATTAAGAACTAAATATGACTAATGTATGTAAGCTACTAATATTCTACAGTCTTCACTAGCATGCATTGGTACACCAACCTGGACAATGCATGGTCTTTGAAAGTCAATTCAGGGGTAAACAGTTGATCTTCAATAGGTGTCTTATTCATCAGTTCATTAAATAGAGGACTGGGAAATACCATCTAAAAAAGTAAAATCATCTAAGTGTCTGATTGTGATCCCTAAATATCTAATTAAGAACTAAATATGACTAATGTATGTAAGCTACTAATATTCTACAGTCTTCACTAGCATGCATTGGTACACCAACCTGGACAATGCATGGTCTTTGAAAGTCAATTCAGGGGTAAACAGTTGATCTTCAATAGGTGTATTATTCATCAGTTCATTAAATAGAGGACTGGGAAATACCATCTACAAAATAGAAAATCATCTAAGTGTCTCCAATAGGATGTCTCCACAGCCTTATTCTATCAAATAGTTTGCACTTACCATGTGAACATGTATTTGTATGGTTTTCAAGGTCAGCAGAATTGAAATATAATGCCAGACATGATCCCATTGGTATACTTCAATTTCAATCTTGGCTTTTTCCCCACTGTCAGTCTTGGAAATCTTCACTGTCAGGCTTCAAATTGTTCCCTTTCAGTCTTTAGATTAAGTCATCTCCCTAATGTAAGAAATTATATATAAAGATTTCATACAAGTGTGTGAATCAGTTCTGTACCCCTCTCCCACCCCCCATTTCATAATAAATATCTATCACTAGCTTACTAAGCCTGTGTATGAACCTGTGTTATTTTCTATCAAGTGTGAAGATGAGTCATATTGAGCAGAACAAACCTCTGTGTGACATTGAACCATAGTCATTCTAGAGTATCCCTTTCTGATTATGTACATTTTAAGTAATGTGAAAACAAAGTTATATTTTTAAAAATGTATGCCATATGATGTATTTGTGTACAAATCATGCCAGCAACAGTCCATACATTTCTACTTACCATCTGATGTCCTCTTTAAAAACCAGGTGGCAAAGACTCGCTATAGGACCCAATGCCCAGAGCATCACCTATATTATGAGAAATAAAGATTATTCTAACATTTGATCAATACTAACATGTTTGCACAATTCTCTACTTGTCATTTCCCTAGAGTTCACATCTATTGAAAATACTCCAGTGTAACTTCTATTATTTACCGTCTAAAGTGGCGGTTGATGACGTCTGCTCTGACATCAAGTCCCTCGTCCTGGAATTCCCCCTCTAGAACAGGATCATCCTCCTCATCTCTGAGGAGGTCTCTGTCCACCGGGACGGCCTGCAGCATCCCAGCCCGCTGTGCAATATTATGCAGGACGCTACAGGCTACAACGATCTTAGCCACCTTCTTTGGGTTGTACTGGAGTGCTCCTCCAGAACGGTCCAGGCACCTGAATCTCATCTTCAGGAGCCCGAACATCCTTTCAACCACCGCCCTGGTTCTCTTATGAGCCCTATTGTAGCGCTCCTCAGACACATCAGTTGGGCTACGCAAGGGGGTAATGAGCCAAGGCCGGCTCATGTACCCAGAATCACCTATAAATTTAGAACAGAACATAATTCAAACAGAATACTTAAACTAGTATATTGTTGTATAAATATATTTTTTAAAAACCATAATCCATATTAAAAGTTGTCAGAAACATAAAAAAAAAAAAATAAATTTATATATAAATCTGTATCTTGCCATTTCATCTAAGACATGCTACATATGCGTATTTCTCCTAAACCAAACCTTGTGTAAAATGCTAACTACATGGTTACATTGCATTCTCTATCTGAACACTTAAGGTAAGACATGCTACATATCTGCATTTCAATAAAACTAGACATTAGCAGAAAAAGACAATGACAGGGTTAAATTGCATGAGATAATATCTTGCCATTTCATCTAAGACATGCTACATATGCGTATTTCTACTAAACCAAACCTTGTGTAAAATGCTAACTACATGGTTACATTGCATTCTCTATCTGAACACTTAAGGTAAGACATGCTACATATCTGCATTTCAATAAAACTAGACATTAGCGGAAAAAGACAATGACAGGGTTAAATTGCATGAGATAATATCTTGCCATTTCATCTAAGACATGCTACATATGCGTATTTCTACTAAACCAAACCTTGTGTAAAATGCTAACTACATGGTTGCATTGCATTCTCTATCTGAACACTTAAGGTAAGACATGCTACATATCTGCTTTTCAATAAAACTAGACATTAGCGGAAAAAGACAATGACAGGGTTAAATTGCATGAGATAATATCTTGCCATTTCATCTAAGACATGCTACATATGCGTATTTCTACTAAACCAAACCTTGTGTAAAATGCTAACTACATGGTTACATTGCATTCTCTATATGAACACTTAAGGTAAGACATGCTACATATCTGCTTTTCAATAAAACTAGACATTAGCGGAAAAAGACAATGACAGGGTTAAATTGCATGAGATAATATCTTGCCATTTCATCTAAGACATGCTACATATGCGTATTTCTACTAAACCAAACCTTGTGTAAAATGCTAACTACATGGTTACATTGCATTCTCTATATGAACACTTAAGGTAAGACATGCTACATATCTGCTTTTCAATAAAACTAGACATTAGCGTCGGTAAATAACAAATGGTTAAATTTAATCCTATAGCTGAACATGACGCTAACAGTTAAAAAATACAGGGGCAATTGTCAAAATAATTAACCATGTTGTGCACAAATACTCACCAACGAGATAACCAGGGGGCATTTGTCTTTCCTCAAACTGTCTCCACAGGGACGACAGAGAGAGGATGCGGGCATCATGACAAGCCCCTCCAAAATTCGCATACACATGCATAATCCTCATCCGTGCGTCACAAACATACTGCACGTTGAGGCTATGAAAATGTTTGCGATTTCTGAAGGGCAAGTCATCAATTGGAGCACGCAGCGCAATGTGGGTACAATCAATGGCTCCCAAGACATTGGGCAATTGAGCAATATCAAAGAATTCCCGCTTCAGGCGCCTCCAATCACCATCATTCTGTGGGAATCCTATGTATTGCTTACTGATACGTACCATGGCGTTCAGAAAGTTATCAAACACCCCAGAGAATGTACCTTGAGCCAGGCCATGCATGTACAGTTCTCCGGATTGAAAACTCCCGGAGGCCAGGACGTATAGACAGCTTAGCATCTTACTCATGGGGGGAACAGCAGTCCTTATTTGTATACGTGGCTCCAAATGAGGTTTAAGAAGCTCGTAAAGGCCAATGAGCTGTTCGCGATCGAGCCGATACTTATCAAAAACCTCAAAGTCACTCATGTTTTCCAAGGTGGGTCTCACCCTGTAGACACGAGGACCTCGAACCAGACGACCCCTTCGTCTCGGTCTGAGCCGCCGAGGCTGCCTGATTCGACCAACAGCTAGTTCGCCAATAGCACCACCAGCAGCGTCTACCATGTCATCGTCATCCATCTTTCAAAACAGCGTAACAAGGTAAGCACTTGATCTGATGTGGATCACAAGTGATGCATTGGCCATGTTGTTTGGGGGATTTATAGTACAATTAGTCCAATGGTAGTGAGTTTGTAATGATTGCTAATTGTATTCACTTGTTTGTATGTGAGCGGCGCGAATGCTTTCACAGTGGGCGTTTATTTGTTGTTTGCTGAAATGTTAGTTTCAAACAATGATTCTCAATGTGAAAGTGTCAAATATCACACATACAGTGCATGTTTGTAATGTTTGATCATATGCGTAATCAATATTTCTTAAACGCGATCTTATAGTAACAAGCACACGTCCAGGCTAACATGAATGAAAGTGCATAGTTGTGTATAATGTGCATCGAATGTGATCGATCAATGTTGATGCAATATTGTTTGTAAACGATAAAGTAACATCTGCCATCTGTAGTATTGTATATATAAGTGATTTCCGAGCTGTCAATATTGTATGCGTCCCATTAAAATGGCACTAATACTGAATAACTTCCGGCTGCCATCTGTAGTATTGGATATATAAGTGATTGCCGAGATGTCAATATTGTATGCGTCCCTTTCAAATCGCAATAATAATTCCGAACTTCCCGTCTGCCATCTGTAGTATTGTATATATAAGTGATTGCCGAGCAGTCAATATTGTATGCGTCCCTTTAAAATCGCAATAATAATTCCGAACTTCCCGTCTGCCATCTGTAGTATTGTATATATAAGTGATTGCCGAGCTGTCAATATTGTATGCGTCCCATTCAAATCGCACTAATACTGAAGCACTTCCGGCTGTCATCTGTAGTATTGTATATATAAGTGATTGCCGAGATGTCAATATTGTATGCGTCCCATTAAAATGGCACTAATACTGAATAACTTCCGGCTGTCATCTGTAGTATTGTGTATATAAGTGATTGCCGAGATGTCAATATTGTATGCGTCCCTTTCAAATCGCACTAATACTGAAGAACTTCCGGCTGTCATTTGTAGTATTGTATATATAAGTGATTGCCGAGATGTCAATATTGTATGCGTCCAATTCAAATCGCACTAATACTGAATAACTTCCCGTCTGCCATCTGTAGTATTGTATATATAAGTGATTGCCGAGCTGTCAATATTGTATGCGTCCCATTCAAATGGCACTAATACTGAATAACTTCCGGCTGTCATCTGTAGTATTGTATATATAAGTGATTTTATATCTGACAATATTGTATGCGTCCCATAAAAATTGCACGAATACTGAATAACTTCCGGCTGCCATCTGTAGTATTGTATATATAATTGATTTGCGATCTGACAATATTTCTTAATTGTCCCATTGAAATCTCCATAATAATGCTGTTCAAAAGTGTGGTTTACGTATATGTTGTATTGTAGTATTGAGTGTTAAAGTTCCTAAAGGGGCGGTACAGTGGTGAATCTGTGATGTGTATGGTTGAATCTTGTAATGACGTCATGATATTATTAACCTGCCTATGTAGTTGTGAAATCCTCATTGTGTTGTTGTATTGTGCTACATTGTTATTGTGTGCTGAATAAAATCTAAATGTGTGCTTTGTGGTTGCGTGATGGGTGATGCGTGTTATGTACATGTACGTATATATTGTGATTGTGTCCCACATATGCTGACTTCTATATAGCGGTCTGGCATTGTTGTTCCTTCCCATAAAGTGACATCTGTAATCTGGTGTAATGATGTTCGTGTTGTACGTAATTCCTAATGGTTTCTGGTGATGGAATCATGATGTTAAAAGTACAGTAAAATCCATATGTTGTGTTTTGTGATTCCTAGAGAGAATGTAATGTGTTTTTCCCCCATCATTTGAATGCACATGTATGAGTGAATGTTAAACGTAATGTATGTGCATCCATGAGTGATTATGTGTTAAGCCTATGTAGATATGCAGTTGCTGCAAGCATATGAGTTGAATAACTGAAATGCAATAATAAAGGTAAATGAGAGATGTTTCCCATTGTGTAGTGTTTGTGAATCCAGAAATGTGTATTGAATTTTATTTTAATTGTAAATGTAATTTTATTGAAATAATAATGTGTTACTAGTGATGGGGATTTGTAGTTGATGTAATCTAAAAGTGTTAAAAAGATTTATGGTGTGGTGAATATTTAATATTAAAAAACATAAGTCTACCATAGGGAAATAGTCATTTCATGAAATCATGTATTTTCTAGCGCTGGTATTTGGAGTTTTTCAGTCTACGCTATTTGCGTGCGTTAGGGAAATGAGGGTTTCGCGTGCACGAGCA